>NW_027490709.1:0-69406 GCF_050948175.1 Xylocopa sonorina | reverse complement strand
ATATGATTTGCGAAGTGTTATGCATTCCTCGTCTACACTTCAAATGAATGTGAATGCGACACTTCCTCGCTAGGAAATAGCGTTTGCAGATGTCTACGTATCGTAGCAATAGATTTCCAATGCTTCTTAAAACGCGATATCGCACCTCATTTCTATGTTTCATGGTAAGATATAACATGATTTGCGAAGTGTTATGTATTCCCTCGTCTACACATCAAATGAATGTGAATGCGACACTTCCTCGCTAGGGAATAGCGTTTGCAGATGTCTACGTTTCGTAGCAATAGAGTTCTTATGATCCTTAAAACGCGTTATCGCATCTCATTTCTATGTTTCATGGTAAGATATAATATGATTTGCGAAGTGTTATGTATTCCTTGTCTACACTTCAAATGAATGTAAATGTGACACTTCCTTGCTAGAAAATAGCGCCTGCAGATGTCTAGGTATCGTAGCGATAGAGTTCTAATGCTTCTTAAAACGCGATATCGCATCTCACTTCTGTGTTTCATGGTAAGATATAATATGATTTGCGAAGTGTTATGTATTCCTCGTCTACACTTCAAATGATTGTAAACGCGACACTTCCTTGCAAAGAAATAGCGTTTGCAAATGTTCTACATATCGTAGCAATAGATTTCTAATGATTCTTAAAACGCGATATCGTATCTCATTTCTATGTTTCATGGTAAGATATAATATGATTTGCGAAGTGTTATGCATTCCTCGTCTACACTTCAAATGAATGTGAATGCGACACTTCCTCGCTAGGAAATAGCGTTTGCAGATGTCTACGTATCGTAGCAATAGATTTCCAATGCTTCTTAAAACGCGATATCGCACCTCATTTCTATGTTTCATGGTAAGATATAACATGATTTGCGAAGTGTTATGTATTCCTCGTCTACACATCAAATGAATGTGAATGCGACACTTCCTCGCTAGGGAATAGCGTTTGCAGATGTCTACGTTTCGTAGCAATAGAGTTCTTATGATCCTTAAAACGCGTTATCGCATCTCATTTCTATGTTTCATGGTAAGATATAATATGATTTGCGAAGTGTTATGTATTCCTTGTCTACACTTCAAATGAATGTAAATGTGACACTTCCTTGCTAGAAAATAGCGCCTGCAGATGTCTAGGTATCGTAGCGATAGAGTTCTAATGCTTCTTTAAAACGCGATATCGCATCTCACTTCTGTGTTTCATGGTAAGATATAATATGATTTGCGAAGTGTTATGTATTCCTCGTCTACACTTCAAATGATTGTAAACGCGACACTTCCTTGCAAAGAAATAGCGTTTGCAAATGTCTACATATCGTAGCAATAGATTTCTAATGATTCTTAAAACGCGATATCGTATCTCATTTCTATGTTTCATGGTAAGATATAATATGATTTGCGAAGTGTTATGTATTCCTCGTCTGCACTTCAAATGATTGTAAATGTGACACTTCCTTGATAGGAAATAGTGTCTGCAGATGTCTAGGTATCGTAGCAATAGAGTTCTTATGATCCTTAAAACGCGTTATCGCATCTCATTTCTATGTTTCATGGTAAGATATAATATGATTTGCGAAGTGTTATGTATTCCTCGTCTGCACTTCAAATGAATGTAAATGTGACACTTCCTTGCTAGAAAATAGCGCCTGCAGATGTCTAGGTATCGTAGCGATAGAGTTCTAATGCTTCTTAAAACGCGATATCGCATCTCACTTCTATGTTTCATGGTAAGATATAATATGATTTGCGAAAGTGTTATGTATTCCTCGTCTACACTTCAAATGATTGTAAACGCGACACTTCCTTGCAAGGAAATAGCGTTTGCAAATGTCAACATATCGTAGCAATGATTTCTAATGATTCTTAAAACGCTATATCGTATCTCATTTCTATGTTTCATGGTAAGATATAATATGATTTGCGAAGTGTTATGTATTCCTCGTCTGCACTTCAAATAAATGTAAATGTGACACTTCCTTGATAGGAAATAGTGTCTGCAGATGTCTAGGTATCGTAGCAATAGAGTTCTTATGATCCTTAAAACGCGTTATCGCATCTCATTTCTATGTTTCATGGTAAGATATAATATGATTTGCGAAGTGTTATGCATTCCTCGTCTACACTTCAAATGAATGTGAATGCGACACTTCCTCGCTAGGAAATAGCGTTTGCAGATGTCTACGTATCGTAGCAATAGATTTCCAATGCTTCTTAAAACGCGATATCGCACCTCATTTCTATGTTTCATGGTAAGATATAACATGATTTGCGAAGTGTTATGTATTCCTCGTCTACACATCAAATGAATGTGAATGCGACACTTCCTCGCTAGGGAATAGCGTTTGCAGATGTCTACGTTTCGTAGCAATAGAGTTCTTATGATCCTTAAAACGCGTTATCGCATCTCATTTCTATGTCTCATGGTAAGATATAATATGATTTGCGAAGTGTTATGTATTCCTTGTCTACACTTCAAATGAATGTAAATGTGACACTTCCTTGCTAGAAAATAGCGCCTGCAAATGTCTACATATCGTAGCAATAGATTTCTAATGATTCTTAAAACGCGATATCGTATCTCATTTCTATGTTTCATGGTAAGATATAATATGATTTGCGAAGTGTTATGTATTCCTCGTCTGCACTTCAAATGAATGTAAATGTGACACTTCCTTGATAGGAAATAGTGTCTGCAGATGTCTAGGTATCGTAGCAATAGAGTTCTTATGATCCTTAAAACGCGTTATCGCATCTCATTTCTATGTTTCATGGTAAGATATAATATGATTTGCGAAGTGTTATGCATTCCTCGTCTACACTTCAAATGAATGTGAATGCGACACTTCCTCGCTAGGAAATAGCGTTTGCAGATGTCTACGTATCGTAGCAATAGATTTCCAATGCTTCTTAAAACGCGATATCGCACCTCATTTCTATGTTTCATGGTAAGATATAACATGATTTGCGAAGTGTTATGTATTCCTCGTCTACACTTCAAATGAATGTGATTGCGATACTTCCTCGCTAGGGAATAGCGTTTGCAGATGTCTACATATCGTAGCAATAGCTTTCTAATGCTTCTTGGATCGCGATATCGCATCTCATTTCAATGTTTCATGGTAAGATATAATATGATTTGCGAAGTGTCATGTATTCCTCGTCTACACTTCAAACGAATGTAAACGCGACACTTCCTTGCAAGGAAATAGCGTTTGCAGATGTCTACGTATCGTAGCAATAGAGTTCTAATGCTTCTTAAAACGCGATATCGCATCTCATTTCTATGTTTCATGGTAAGATATAATATGATTTGCGACGTGTCATGTATTCCTCGTCTACACTTCAAATGAATGTAAACGCGACACTTCCTTGCAAGGAAATAGCGTTTGCAGATGTCTACGTATCGTAGCAATAGAGTTCTAACGATTCTTAAACCGCGATATCGCATCTCATTTCTATCTTTCATGGTAAGATAAAATATGATTTGTGAAGTGTTATGTATTCCTCGTCTACACTTCAAATGAATGTAAATGTGACACTTCCTTGCTAGGAAATAGCGTCTGCAGATGTCTACCTATCGTAGCAATAGAGTTCTGTTGCTTCTGAAAACGCGATATCGCATCTCATTTCTATGTTTCATGGTAAGATATAATATGATTTGCGAAGTGTTATGTATTCCTTGTCTACACTTCAAATGAATGTATATGTGACACTTCCTTGCTAGAAAATAGCGTCTGCAGATGTCTAGGTATCGTAGCGATAGAGTTCTAATGCTTCTTAAAAACGCGATATCGCATCTCATTTCTATGTTTCATGGTAAGATATAATATGATTTGCGAAGTGTTATGTATTCCCTCGTCTACACTTCAAATGATTGTAAATGCGACACTTCCTTGCAAAGAAATAGCGTTTGCAAATGTCTACATGTCGTAGCAATAGATTTCTAATGATTCTTAAAAAGCGATATCGTACCTCATTTCTATGTTTCATGGTAAGATATAATATCATTTGCGAAGTGTTATGTATTCCTCGTCTGCACTTCAAATGAATGTAAATGTGACACTTCCTTGCTAGGAAATAGTGTCTGCAGATGTCTAGGTATCGTAGCGATAGAGTTCTAATGCTTCTTAGAACGCGATATCGCATCTCATTTCTATGTTTCATGGTAAGATATAATATGATTTGCGAGAGTGTTATGTATTCCTCGTCTACACTTCAAATGTATGTAAATGCGACACTTCCTTGCAAGGATATAGCGTTTTTCAGTTGTCTACGTATCGTAGCAATAGTGTTCTTATGATTCTTAAAACGCGATATCGCCATCTCATTTCTATGTTTCATGGTAAGATATAATATGATTTGCGAAGTGTTATGTATTCCTCGTCTACACTTCAAATGAATGTAAATGCGACACTTCCTTGCAAAGAAATAGCGTTTGCAGATGTCTACATATCGTAGCAATAGATTTCTAATGCTTCTTAAAACGCGATATCGCATCTCATTTCTATGTTTCATGGTAAGATATAATATGATTTGCGAAGTGTTACGTATTCCTCGTCTACACTTCAAATGAATGTAAATGCAACACTTCCTTGCTAGGTAATAGCGTCTGCAGATGTCTAGGTATCGTAGCAATAGTGTTCAAATGCTTCTTAAAACGAGATATTGCATCTCATATATATGTTTCATGATAAGATATAATATACATTGCGAAGTGTTATGCATTCCTCGTATACGATCCAAATGAATGTAAATGCGACACTTCCTTGCATGGAAATAGCGTTTGCAGTTGTCTACGTATCGTAGCAAATAGAGTTCTAATGCTTCTTAAAACGCGATATCGCATCTCATTTCTATGTTTCATGGTGAGATATAATATGATTTGCGAAGTGTCATGTATTCCTCGTCTACACTTCAAATGAATGTAAAGGCGACACTTCCCTTGCTAGGAAATAGCGTCTGCAGATGTCTAGGTATCGTAGCAATAGAGTTCAAATGCTTCTTAAAACGAGATATTGCATCTCATATCTATGTTTCGTGATAAGATATAATATTCATTGCGAAGTGTTATGCATTCTTCGTCTACACTTCAAATGAATGTAAATGCGACACTTCCTTGCAAGGAAATAGCGTTTGCAGATGTCTAGGTATCGTAGCAATAGTGTTCAAATGCTTCTTAAAACGAGATATTGCATCTCATATCTATGTTTCATGATAAGATATAATATACATTGCGAAGTGTTATGCATTCCTCGTATACGATCCAAATGAATGTATATGCGACACTTCCTTGCAAGGAAATAGCGTTTGCAGTTGTCTACGTATCGTAGCAATAGGGTTCTTATGATTCTTAAAACGCGATATCGCATCTCATTTCTATGTTTCATGGTAAGATATAATATGATTTGCGAAGTGTTGTGTATTCCTCGTCTACACTTCAAATGAATGTGAATGCGACACTTCCTCGCTAGGAAATAGCGTTTTCAGTTGTCTACGTATCGTAGCAATAGTGTTCTTATGATTCTTAAAACGCGATATCGCATCTCATTCCTATGTTTCATGGTAAGATATAATATGATTTGCGAAATGTTATGTATTCCTCGTCTACACTTCAAATGAATGTAAATGCGACACTTCCTTGCAAAGAAATAGCGTTTGCAGATGTCTACGTATCGCAGCAATAGATTTCAAATGCTTCTTAAAACGCGATATAGCATCTCATATCTATGTTTCATGATATGATATAATACGATTTGCGAAGTGTCATGTATTCCTCGTCTACACTTCAAATGAATGTAAAATGCAACACTTCCTTGCAAGGAAATAGCGTTTGCAGATGTCTACGTATCGAAGCAATAAAGTTCAAATGCTTCTTAAAACGAGATATTGCATCTCATATTTATGTTTCATGATAAGATGTAATATTCATTGCGAAGTGTTATGCATTCCTCGTCTACGATTCAGATGAATGTAAGATGCGACACTTCCTTGCAAGGAAATAGCGTTTGCAGATGTCTAGGTATCGTAGCAATAGAGTTCTTATGATTCGTAAAACGCGTTATCGCATCTCATTTCTATGTTTCATGGTTAGATATAATATAATTTGCCAAGTGTTATGTATTCCTCGTCTACACTTCAAATGAATGTGAATGCGACACTTCCTCCCTAGGAAATAGCGTTTGCAGATGTCTACGTATCGTAGCAATAGAGTTCTTTTGATTCTTAAAAACGCGTTATCGCATCTCTTTTCTATGTTTCATGGTAAGATATAATATGATTTGCGAAGTGTTATGCATTCCTCGTCTACACTTCAAATGAATGTGAACGCGACACTTCCTCGCTAGGAAATAGCGTTTGAAGATGTCTTCGTATCGTAGCAATAGATATCTAATGCTTCTTAAAACGCGATATCGCATCTCATTTCTATGTTTCATGGTAAGATGTAATATGATTTGCGAAAGTGTTATGTATTAATCCTCTACACTTCAAATTGAATGTAAATGCGACACTTCCTTGCTAGGAAATAGCGTCTGCAGATGTCTAGGTATCGTAGCAAAAGAGTTCAAATGCTTCTTAAAACGAGATATTGCATCTCATATCTATGTTTCATGATAAGATATAATATTCATTGCGAAGAGTTATGCATTCCTCGTATACGATTCAAATGAATGTAAATGCGACACTTCTCTGCAAGGAAATAGCGTTTGCAGATGTCTACGTATCGTAGCAATAGAGTTCTTATGATCCTTAATAGGCGATATCGCATCTCATTTCTATGTTTCATGGTAAGATATAATATGATTCGCGATGTATTATGTATTCCTCGACTACATTTCAAATGAATGTCAATGCGACACTTCCTTGCAAGGAAATAGCGTTTGCAGATGTCTACGTATCGTAGTAATGGATTTCTGAAGCTTCTTAGAACGCGATATCGCATCTCATTTCTATGTTTCATGGTAAGATATAATATGATTTGCGAAGTGTGATGTATTCCTCGTCTACACTTCAAATGAATGTAAATGCGACACTTCCTTGCAAGGAAATAGCGTTTGCAGATGTCTACGTATCGAAGCAATGGAGTTCAAGTGCTTCTTAAAACGAGATATTGCATCTCATATATATGTTTCATGATAAGATATAATATTCATTGTGAAGAGTTATGCATTCCTCGTCTACGACTCAAATGAATGTAAATGCTACACTTCCTCGCTAGGAAATAGCGTTTGCAGATGTCTACGTATCGTAGCAATAGAGTTCTAATGCTTCATAAAACGCGATATCGCATCTCATTTCTATGTTTCATGGTAAGATATAATATGATTTGCGAAGTGTTATGTATTCCTCGTCTACACTTCAAATGAATGTAAATGCGACACTTCCTTGCCAAGAAATAGCGTTTGCAGATGCCTACGTATGCGTAGCAATAGAGTTCATATGATTCTTAAAACGCGATATCGCATCTCATTTCTATGTTTCATGGTAAGATATTAAAATGATTTGCGAAGTGTTATGTATTCCTCGTCTACACTTCAAATGAATGTGAATGCGATACTTCCTCGCTAGGAAATAGCGTTTGCAGATGTCTACGTATCGTAACAATAGCTTTTCTAATGCTTCTTAAAACCCCAGATATCGCAATCATTTCTATGTTTCATGGTTAAGATATAATATAATTTGCGAAGTATCATGTATTCCTCGTCTACGATTCAATTGAATGTAAATGCGACACTTCCTTGCAAGGAAATAGCGTTTGCAGACGTCTACGTATCGAAGCAATAGAGTTCAAATGCTTCTTAAAACGAGATATTGCATCTCATATCTATGATTCATGATAAGATATAATATTCATTGCGAAGTGTCATGTATTCCTCGTCTACACTTCAAATGAATGTAAATGCGACACTTCCTTGTTAGGAAATAGCGTCTGCAGATGTCTAGGTATCGTAGCAATAGAGTTCTAATGCTTCTTAAAACGCGATATCGCATCTCATTTCTACGTTTCATGGTAAGATGTAATATGATTTGCGAAGTGCTATGTAATCCTCGTCTACACTTCAAATGAATGTAAATGCGACACTTCCTTGCAAGGAAATGGCGTTTGCAAATGTCTACCTATCGTAGCAATAGTGTTCTAATGCTTTTAAAACGCGATATCGGCATCTCATTTCTATGTTTCATGGTAAGGTATAATATGATTTGCGAAGTGTTATGTGTTCCTCGTCTACACTTCAAATGAATGTAAATGCGACACTTCCTTGCAAGGAAATAGCGTTTGCAGATGTCTACGTATCGAAGCAATAGAGTGCATATGATTCTTAAAACGCGATATCGCATCTCATTTCTATGTTTCATGGTAAGATATAAAATGATTTACGAAGTGTCATGTATTCCTCGTCTACACTTCAAATGAATGTGAATGCGATACTTCCTCGCTAGGAAATAGCGTTTGCAGATGTCTACGTATCGTAGCAATGGATTTCTGATGCTTCTTAGAACGCGATATCGCGTCTCATTTCTATGTTCCATGGTAAGATATAATATGATTTGCGAAGTGTCATGTATTCCTCATCTACACTTCAAATGAACGTAAATGCGACACTTCCTTGCAAGGAAATAGCGTTTGCAGATGTCTACGTATCGAAGCAATAGAGTTCAAATGCTTCTTAAAACGAGATATTGCATCTCATATCTGTGTTTCATGATAAGATATAATATTCATTGCGAAGTGTTATGCATTCCTCGTCTACGATTCAAATGAATGTAAATGCGACACTTCCTTCCAAGGAAAATAGCGTTTGCAAATGTCTACGTATCATAGCAATAGAGTTCATATGATTCTTGAAACGTGAATTCGCATCTCATTTCTATGTCTCATGGTAAGATATAAACATGATTTGCGAAGTGTTGTGTATTCTTCGTCTACACTTCAAATGAATGTGAAAACGATACTTCCCCGCTAGGAAATAGCGTTTGCAGATGTCTACGTATCGTAGCAATAGCTTTCTAATGCATCTTAAAACCCCGATATCGCAACTCATTTCTATGTTTCATGGTAAGATATAATATGATTTGCGAAGTATCATGTATTTCTCGTCTACACTTCAAAGGAATGTAAATGCGACACTTCCTTGCAAGGAAATAGCGTTTGCAGATGTCTACGTATCGAAGCAATAGAGCTCAAATGCTTCTTAAAACGAGATATTGCATCTCATATCTATGTTTCATGATAAGATATAATATTCATTGCTAAGTGTTTATGTAGTCCTCGTCTACACTTCAAAATGAATGTGAATGCGACACTTCCTCGCTAGGAAATAGCGTTTGCAGATGTCTACGTATCGTAGCAATAGAGTTCTAATGCTTCATAAAACGCGATATCGCATCTCATTTCTATGTTTCATGGTAAGATATAATATCATTTGCGAAGTGTTATGTATTCCTCGTCTACACTTCAAAATGAATGTAAAATGCGACACTTCCCTTGCAAGGAAATAGCGCTAGCAGATGTCTACGTATCGTAGCAATAGAGTTCATATGATTCTTAAAACGCGATATCGCATCTCATTTCTATGTTTCATGGTAAGATATAAAATGATTTGCGAAGTGTTATGTATTCCTCGTCTACACTTCAAATGAATGTGAATGCGATACTTCCTCGCTAGGAAATAGCGTTTGCAGATGTCTACGTATCGTAGCAATAGCTTTCTAATGCTTCTTAAAACCCCCGATATCGCAAATCATTTCTATGTTTCATGGTAAGATATAATATAATTTGCGAAGTATCATGTATTCCTCGTCTACGATTCAATTGAATGTAAATGCGACACCTCCTTGCAAGGAAATAGCGTTTGCAGACGTCTACGTATCGAAGCAATAGAGTTCAAATGCTTCTTAAAACGAGATATTGCATCTCATATCTATGTTTCATTATAAGATATAATATTCATTGCAAAGTGTTATGCATTCCTTGTATACGATTAAAATGAATATAAATGCGACACTTCCTTGCAAGGAAATAGCGTCTGCAGATGTCTACCTATCGTAGCAATAGAGTTCTATTGCTTCTGAAAACGCGACATCGCATCTCATTTCTATGTTTCATGGTAAGATATAAAATGATTTGCGAAGTGTTATGTATTCCTCGTCTACACTTCAAATGAATGTGAATGCGATACTTCCTCGCTAGGAAATAGCGTTTGCAGATGTCTACGTATCGCTAGCAATAGCTTTCTAATGCTTCTTAAAACCCCGATATCGCAAATCATTTCTATGTTTCATGGTAAGATATAATATAATTTGCGAAGTATCATGTATTCCTCGTCTACGATTCAATTGAATGTAAATGCGACACTTCCTTGCAAGGAAATAGCGTTTGCAGACGTCTACGTATCGAAGCAATAGAGTTCAAATGCTTCTTAGAACGAGATATTGCATCTCATATCTATGTTTCATGATAAGATATAATATTCATTGCGAAGTGTCATGTATTCCTCGTCTACACTCAAATGAATGTAAATGCGACACTTCCTTGTTAGGAAATAGCGTCTGCAGATGTCTAGGTATCGTAGCAATAGAGTTCTAATGCTTCTTAAAACGCGATATCGCATCTCATTTCTACGTTTCATGGTAAGATGTAATATGATTTGCGAAGTGCTATGTAATCCTCGACTACACTTGCAATATGAATGTAAATGCGACACTTCCTTGCAAGGAAATGGCGTTTGCAAATGTCTACCTATCGTAGCAATAGTGTTCTAATGCTTTTTAAAACGCGATATCGCATCTCATTTCTATGTTTCATGGTAAAATATAATATGATTTGCGAGAGTGTTATGTGTTCCTCGTCTACACTTCAAATGAATGTAAATGCGACACTTGCTTGGAAGGAAATAGCGTTTGCAGATGTCTACGTATCGAAGCAATAGAGTTCATATGATTCTTAAAACGCGATATCGCATCTCATTTCTATGTTCATGGTAAGATATAAAATGATTTGCGAAGTGTTATGTATTCCTCGTCTACACTTCAAATGAATGTGAATGCGATACTTCCTCGCTAGGAAATAGCGTTTGCAGATGTCTACGTATCGTAGCAATAGCTTTCTAATGCTTCTTACAACGCGATATCGCATCTCATTTCTATGTTTCATGGTAAGGTATAATATGATTTGCGAAGTGATATGTATTCCTCGTCTACATTTCAAATGAATGTAAATGCGACACTTCCTTGCCAAGAAAATAGCGTTTGCAGATGCCTACGTATCGTAGCACTAGAGTTCATATGATTCTTAAAACGCGATATCGCATCTCATTTCTATGTTTCATGGTAAGATATAAAATGATTTGCGAAGTGTTATGTATTCCTCGTCTACACTTCAAATGAATGTGAATGCGATACTTCCTCGCTAGGAAATAGCGTCTGCAGATGTCTAGGTATCGTAGCAATAGAGTTCTAATGCTTCTTAAAACGAGATATTGCATCTCTTATCTATGTTTCATGATAAGATATAATATTCATTGTGAAGAGTTATGCATTCCTCGTCTACGACTCAAATGAATGTAAATGCTACACTTCCTCGCTAGGAAATAGCGTTTGCAGATCTCTACGTATCGTAGCAATAGCTTTCTAATGCTTCCTACAACGCGATATCGCATCTCATTTCTATGTTTCATGGTAAGATATAATATGATTTGCGAAGTGTTATGTATTCCTCGTCTACACTTCAAATGAATGTGAATGCGACACTTCTTTGCAAGGAAATAGGCGTTTGCTGATGTCTACCTATCGTAGCCATAGAGTTCTTATGATTCTTAAAACGCGATATCGCATCTCATTTCTATATTTCATGGTAAGGTATAATATGATTTGCGATGTGTTATGTATTCCCTCGTCTACACTTCAAATGAATGTGAATGCGACACTTCCTCGCTAGGAAATAGCGTCTGCAGATGTCTAGGTATCGTAGCAATAGAGTTCTAATGCTTCTTAAAACGAGATATTGCATCTCTTATCTATGTTTCATGATAAGATATAATATTCATTGTGAAGAGTTATGCATTCCTCGTCTACGATTCAAATGAATGTAAATGCTACACTTCCTCGCAAGGTAATAGCGTTTGCAGATGTCTACGTATCGTAGCAATGGTTTTCTGATGCTTCTTAGAACGCGATATCGCGTCTCATTTCTATGTTCCATGGTAAGATATAATATGATTTGCGAAGTGTTATGTATTCCTCGTCTACACATCAAATGATCGTAAATGCGACACTTCCGTGCAAGGAAATAGCGTTTGCCGATGTCTACGTATCGTAGCAATAGCTTTCTAATGCTTCCTACAACGCGATATCGCATCTCATTTCTATGTTTCATGGTAAGATATAATATGATTTGCGAAGTGTTATGTATTCCTCGTCTACACTTCAAATGAATGTGAATGCGACACTTCTTTGCAAGGAAATAGCGTTTGCAGATGTCTACCTATCGTAGCAATAGAGTTCTTATGATTCTTATTACGCGATATCGCATCTCATTTCTATATTTCATGGTAAGGTATAATATGATTTGCGAAGTGTTATGTATTCCTCGTCTACACTTCAAATGAATGTGAATGCGACACTTCCTCGCTAGGAAATAGCGTCTGCAGATGTTTGGGTATCGTAGCAATAGAGTTCTAATGCTTCTTAAAACGAGATATTGCATCTCTTATTTATGTTTCATGATAAGATATAGTATTCATTGCGAAGTGTTATGCATTGCTCGTCTACGATTGAAATGAAAGTAAATGCAACACTTCCTTGCAAGGAAATAGCGTTTGCTGATGTCTACGTATCATAGCAATAGAGTTCATATGATTCTTGAAACGTGATATCGCATCTCATTTCTATGTCTCATGGTAAGATATAACATGATTTGCGAAGTGTTGTGTATTCTTCGTCTACACTTCAAATGTATGTGATTGCGATACTTCCCCGCTAGGAAATAGCGTTTGCAGATGTCTACGTATCGTAGCAATAGCTTTCTAATGCATCTTAAAACCCCGATATCGCAACTCATTTCTATGTTTCACGGTAAGATATAATATGATTTGCGAAGTATCATGTATTCCTCGTCTACACTTCAAACGAATGTAAATGCGACACTTCCTTGCAAGGAAATAGCGTTTGCAGACGTCTACGTATCGAAGCAATAGAGTTCAAATGCTTCTTAAAACGAGATATTGCATCTCATATCTATGTTTCATGATAAGATATAATATTCATTGCGAAGTGTTATGTTTTCCTCGTCTACACTTCAAATGAATGTGAATGCGACACTTCCTCGCTAGGAAATAGCGTTTGCAGATGTCTACGTATCGTAGCAATAGAGTTCTAATGCTTCATAGATCGCGATATCGCATCTCATTTCTATGTTTCATGGTAAGATATAATATGATTTGCGAAGTGATATGCATTCCTCGTCTACATTTCAAATGAATGTAAATGCGACACTTCCTTGCAAGGAAATAGCGTTTGCAGATGTCTACCTATCGTAGCAATAGAGTTCTTATGATTCTTGAAACGCGATATCGCATCTCATTTCTATATTTCGTGGTAAGGTATAATATGATTTGCGAAGTGTTATGTATTCCTCGTCTACACTTCAAATGAATGTGAATGCGACACTTCCTCGCTAGGAAATAGCGTCTACAGATGTCTAGGTATCGTAGCAATAGAGTTCTAATGCTTCTTAAAACGAGATATTGCATCTCTTATCTATGTTTCATGATAAGATATAATATTCATTGTGAAGAGTTATGCATTCCTCGTCTAGGACTCAAATGAATGTAAATGCTACACTTCCTCGCTAGGAAATAGCGTTTGCAGATGTCTACGTATCGTAGCAATAGAGTTCTAATGCTTCATAAAATGCGATATCGCATCTCATTTCTATGTTTCATGGTAAGATATAATATGATTTGCGAAGTGTCATGTATTCCCCGTCTACACTTCAAATGAACGTAAATGCGACACTTCCGTGCAAGGAAATAGCGTTTGCAGATGTCTACGTATCGTAGCAATAGCTTTCTAATGCTTCTTAAAACGCGATATCGCATCTCATTTCTATGTTTCATGGTAGGATATAATATGATTTGCGAAGTGTCATGTATTCCTCGTCTATACTTCACATGAATGTAAATGCGACACTTCCTTGCTAGGAAATAGCGTCTGCAGATGTCTAGGTATCGTAGCAATAGAGTTCTAATGCCTCTTAAAACGCGGTGTCGCATCTCATTTCTATGTTTCATGGTAAGATATAATATTCATTGCGAATTGTTATGTATTCCTCGTCTACACTTCAAATGAATGTGAATGCGACACTTCCTCGCTAGGAAATAGCGCTTGCAGATGTCTACGTATCGTAGCAATAGAGTTCTAAAGCTTCTTAAAACGCGATATCGCATCGCATTTCTATGTTTCATGGTAAGATATAATATGATTTGCGAAGTGTTATGTATTCCTCGTCTACACTTCAAACGAATGTGAATGCGACACTTCCTCGCTAGGAAATGGCGTTTGCAGATGTCTACCTATCGTAGCAATAGAGTTCTAATGCTTCTTAAAACGCGATAACGCATCTCATTTCTATGTTTCATGGTAAGATATAATATGATGTGCGAAGTGTTATGCATTCCTCGTCTACGATTCAAATGAATGTAAATGCGACACTTCCTTGCAAGGAAATAGCGTTTGCAGATGTCTACGTATCGTAGCAATAGAGTTCTTATGATTCTTAAAACGCGATATCGCATCTCTTTTCTGTGTTTCATGGTAAGATATAATATGATTTGCGAAGTGTCATGTATTCCTCGTCTACACTTCAAATGAATGTAAATGCGACACTTCCATGCTAGGAAATAACATTTGCAGATGTCTACGTATCGTAGCAATAGCTTTCTAATGCTTCTTAAAACGCGATATCGCATCTCATTGCTATGTTTCATGGTAAGATATAATATGAACTGCGAAGTGTCATGTATTCCTCGTCTACACATCAAATGAATGTAAATGCGACACTTCCTCGCAAGGAAATAGCGTTTGCAGATGTCTATGTATCGTAGCAATGGATCTCTGATGCTTCTTAGAACGCGATATCGCATCTCATTTCTATGTTTCATGGTAAGATATAATATGATTTGCGAAGTGTCATGTATTCCCCGTCTACACTTCAAATGAACGTAAATGCGACACTTCCGTGCAAGGAAATAGCGTTTGCAGATGTCTACGTATCGTAGCAATAGCTTTCTAATGCTTCCTACAACGCGATATCGCATCTCATTTCTATGTTTCATGGTAAGATATAATTTGATTTGCGAAGTGTTATGTATTCCTCGTCTACACTTCAAATGAATGTGAATGCGACACTTCTTTGCAAGGAAATAGCGTTTGCTGATGTCTACCTATCGTAGCCATAGAGTTCTTATGATTCTTAAAACGCGATATCGCATCTCATTTCTATATTTCATGGTAAGGTATAATATGAATTGCGATGTGTTATGTATTCCTCGTCTACACTTCACATGAATGTGAATGCGACACTTCCTCGCTAGGAAATAGCGTCTGCAGATGTCTAGGTATCGTAGCAATAGAGTTCTAATGCTTCTTAAAACGAGATATTGCATCTCTTATCTATGTTTCATGATAAGATATAATATTCATTGTGAAGAGTTATGCATTCCTCGTCTACGATTCAAATGAATGTAAATGCTACACTTCCTCGCAAGGTAATAGCGTTTGCAGATGTCTACGTATCGTAGCAATGGTTTTCTGATGCTTCTTAGAACGCGATATCGCGTCTCATTTCTATGTTCCATGGTAAGATATAATATGATTTGCGAAGTGTTATGTATTCCTCGTCTACACATCAAATGAACGTAAATGCGACACTTCCGTGCAAGGAAATAGCGTTTGCCGATGTCTACGTATCGTAGCAATAGCTTTCTAATGCTTCCTACAACGCGATATCGCATCTCATTTCTATGTTTCATGGTAAGATATAATGTGATTTGCGAAGTGTTATGTATTCCTCGTCTACACTTCAAATGAATGTGAATGCGACACTTCTTTGCAAGGAAATAGCGTTTGCAGATGTCTACCTATCGTAGCAATAGAGTTCTTATGATTCTTAATACGCGATATCGCATCTCATTTCTATATTTCATGGTAAGGTATAATATGATTTGCGAAGTGTTATGTATTCCTCGTCTACACTTCAAATGAATGTGAATGCGACACTTCCTCGCTAGGAAATAACGTCTGCAGATGTTTGGGTATCGTAGCAATAGATTTCTAATGCTTCTTAAAACGAGATATTGCATCTCTTATTTATGTTTCATGATAAGATATAGTATTCATTGCGAAGTGTTATGCATTGCTCGTCTACGATTGAAATGAAAGTAAATGCAACACTTCCTTGCAAGGAAATAGCGTTTGCTGATGTCTACGTATCATAGCAATAGAGTTCATATGATTCTTGAAACGTGATATCGCATCTCATTTCTATGTCTCATGGTAAGATATAACATGATTTGCGAAGTGTTGTGTATTCTTCGTCTACACTTCAAATGAATGTGATTGCGATACTTCCCCGCTAGGAAATAGCGTTTGCAGATGTCTACGTATCGTAGCAATAGCTTTCTAATGCATCTTAAAACCCCGATATCGCAACTCATTTCTATGTTTCACGGTAAGATATAATATGATTTGCGAAGTATCATGTATTCCTCGTCTACACTTCAAACGAATGTAAATGCGACACTTCCTTGCAAGGAAATAGCGTTTGCAGACGTCTACGTATCGAAGCAATAGAGTTCAAATGCTTCTTAAAACGAGATATTGCATCTCATATCTATGTTTCATGATAAGATATAATATTCATTGCGAAGTGTTATGTTTTCCTCGTCTACACTTCAAATGAATGTGAATGCGACACTTCCTCGCTAGGAAATAGCGTTTGCAGATGTCTACGTATCGTAGCAATAGAGTTCTAATGCTTCATAGATCGCGATATCGCATCTCATTTCTATGTTTCATGGTAAGATATAATATGATTTGCGAAGTGTTATGTATTCCTCGTCTACACTTCAAATGAATGTAAATGCGACACTTCCTTGCAAGGAAATAGCGTTTGCAGATGTCTACGTATCGTAGCAATAGAGTTCTTATGATTCTTAAAACGCGATATCGCATCTCATTTCTATGTTTCATGGTAAGGTATAATATGATTTGCGAAGTGATATGCATTCCTCGTCTACATTTCAAATGAATGTAAATGCGACACTTCCTTGCAAAGAAATAGCGTTTGCAGATGTCTACGTATCGTAGCAATAGAGTTCTAATGCTTCTTAAAATGCGATATCGCATCTCATTTCTATGTTTCATGGTAAGATATAATATGATTTGCGAAGTATCACGTATTCCCCGTCTACACTTCAAATGAATGTAAATGCGACACTTCCTTGCAAGGAAATTGCGTTTGCAGATGTCTACGTATCGTAGCAATAGAGTTTATATGATTCTTAAAACGCGATATTGCATCTCATTTCTATGTTTCATGGTAAGATATAATATGATTTGCGAAGTGTTATGTATTCCTCGTCTACACTTCAAATGAATGTGAATGCGACACTTCCTCGCTAGGCAATAGCGTTTGCAGATGTCTACGTATCGTAGGAATAGAATTCTAATGCTTCTTAAAACACGAAATCGCATCTCATTTCTATGTTTCATGGTAAGATATAACATGATTTGCGAAGTGTTATATATTCCTCGTCTACACTTCAAATGAATGTGAATGCGATACTTTCTCGCTAGGAAATAGCGCTTGCAGATGTCTACGTATCGTAGCAATAGAGTTCTTATGATTCTTAAAACGCGATATCGCATCTCATTTCTATGTTTCATGGTAAGGTATAATATGATTTGCGAAGTGTTATGTATTCCTCGTCTACACATCAAATGAATGTAAATGCGACACTTCCTTGCAAGGAAATAGCGTTTGCAGATGTCTACGTATCAAAGCAGTAAAGTTCAAATGCTTCTTGAAACGCGATATCGCATCTCATTTCTATGTTTCATGGTAAGATATAATATGATTTGCGAAGTATCATGTATTCCTAGTCTACACTTCAAATGAATGTGAATGCGACACTTCCTCGCTAGGAAATAGCGTTTGCAGATGTCTATGTATCGTAGCAATGGATTTCTGATGCTTCTTAGAACGCGATATCGCATCTCATTTCTATGTTTCATGGTAAGATATAATATGATTTGCGAAGTGTCATGTATTCCCCGTCTACACTTCAAATGAACGTAAATGCGACACTTCCGTGCAAGGAAATAGCGGTTGCAGATGTCTACGTATCGTAGCAATAGCTTTCTAATGCTTCCTACAACGCGATATCGCAACTCATTTCTATGTTTCATGGTAAGATATAATATGATTTGCGAAGTGTTATGTATTCCTCGTCTACACTTCAAACGAATGTGAATGCGACACTTCTTTGCAAGGAAATAGCGTTTGCAGATGTCTACCTATCGTAGCAATAGAATTCTTATGATCCTTAAAACGCGATATCGCATCTCATTTCTATATTTCATGGTAAGGTATAATATGACTTGCGAAGTGTTATGTATTCCTCGTCTACACTTCAAATGAATGTGAATGCGACACTTCCTCGCTAGGAAATAGCGTCTGCAGATGTCTAGGTATCGTAGCAATAGAGTTCTAATGCTTCTTAAAACGAGATATTGCATCTCTTATCTATGTTTCATGATAAGATATATTATACATTGTGAAGAGTTATGCATTCCTCGTCTACGATTCAAGTGAATGTAAATGCTACACTTCCTCGCAAGGAAATAGCGTTTGCAGATGTCTACGTATCGTAGCAATGGATTTCTGATGCTTCTTAGAACGCGATATCGCGTCTCATTTCTATGTTCCATGGTAAGATATAATATGATTTGCGAAGTGTTATGTATTCCTCGTCTACAATTCAAATGAATGTGAATGCGACATTTCCTCGCTAGGCAGTAGCGTTTGCAGATGTCTACGTGTCGTAGGAATAGAGTTCTAATGCTTCTTAAAACACGAAATCGCATCTCATTTCTATGTTTCATGGTAAGATATAACATGATTTGCGAAGTGTTATATATTCCTCGTCTACACTTCAAATGAATGTGAATGCGATACTTTCTCGCTAGGAAATAGCGTTTGCAGCTGTCTACGTATCGTAGCAATAGCTTTCTAATGCTTCTTAAAACGCGATATCGCATCTCATTTTAATGTTTCATGGTAAGATATAATATGATGTGCGAAGTGTTATGCATTCCTCGTCTACGATTCAAATGAATGTAAATGCGACACTTCCTTGCAAGGAAATAGCGTTTGCAGATGTGTACGTATCGTAGCAATAGTGTTCTTATGATTCTTAAAACGCGATATCGCATCTCTTTTCTGTGTTTCATGGTAAGATATAATATGATTAGCGAAGTGTCATGTATACCTCGTCTACACTTCAAATGAATGTAAATGCGACACTTCTTTGCAAGGAAATAGCGTTTGCAGATGTCTACCTATCGTAGCAATAGAGTTCTTATGATTCTTAAAACGCGATATCGCATCTCTTTTCTGTGTTTCATGGTAAGATATAATATGATTTGCGAAGTGTCATGTATTCCTCGTCTACACTTCAAATGAATGTAAATGCGACACTTCCATGCTAGGAAATAACATTTGCAGATGTCTACGTATCGTAGCAATAGCTTTCTAATGCTTCTTAAAACGCGATATCGCATCTCATTGCTATGTTTCATGGTAAGATATAATATGAACTGCGAAGTGTCATATATTCCTCGTCTACACATCAAATGAATGTAAATGCGACACTTCCTCGCAAGGAAATAGCGTTTGCAGATGTCTATGTATCGTAGCAATGGATTTCTGATGCTTCTTAGAACGCGATATCGCATCTCATTTCTATGTTTCATGGTAAGATATAATATGATTTGCGAAGTGTCATGTATTCCCCGTCTACACTTCAAATGAACGTAAATGCGACACTTCCGTGCAAGGAAATAGCTTTTGCAGATGTCTACGTATCGTAGCAATAGCTTTCTAATGCTTCCTACAACGCGATATCGCATCTCATTTCTATGTTTCATGGTAAGATATAATATGATTTGCGAAGTGTTATGTATTCCTCGTCTACACTTCAAATGAATGTGAATGCGACATTTCTTTGCAAGGAAATAGCGTTTGCAGATGTCTAACTATCGTAGCCATAGAGTTCTTATGATTCTTAAAACGCGATATCGCATCTCATTCCTATATTTCATGGTAAGGTATAATATGATTTGCGATGTGTTATGTATTCCTCGTCTACACTTCAAATGAATGTGAATGCGACACTTCCTCGCTAGGAAATAGCGTTTGCAGATGTCTACGTATCGTAGCAATGGTTTTCTGATGCTTCTTAGAACGCGATATCGCGTCTCATTTCTATGTTCCATGGTAAGATATAATATGACTTGCGAAGTGTTATGTATTCCTCGTCTACACATCAAATGAACGTAAATGCGACACTTCCGTGCAAGGAAATAGCGTTTGCCGATGTCTACGTATCGTAGCAATAGCTTTCTAATGCTTCCTACAACGCGATATCGCATCTCATTTCTATGTTTCATGGTAAGATATAATATGATTTGCGAAGTGTTATGTATTCCTCGTCTACACTTCAAATGAATGTGAATGCGACACTTCTTTGCAAGGAAATAGCGTTTGCAAATGTCTACCTATCGTAGCAATAGAGTTCTTATGATTCTTAATACGCGATATCGCATCTCATTTCTATGTTTCATGGTAAGATATAATATGATTTGCGAAGTGTTATGTATTCCTCGTCTACACTTCAAATGAATGTGAATGCGACACTTCCTCGCTAGGAAATAGCGTCTGCAGATGTTTGGGTATCGTAGCAATAGAGTTTTAATGCTTCTTAAAACGAGATATTGCATCTATATTTATGTTTCATGATAAGATATAGTATTCATTGCGAAGTGTTATGCATTGCTCGTCTACGATTGAAATGAAAGTAAATGCAACACTTCCTTGCAAGGAAATAGCGTTTGCTGATGTCTACGTATCATAGCAATAGAGTTCATATGATTCTTGAAACGTGATATCGCATCTCATTTCTATGTCTCATGGTAAGATATAACATGATTTGCGAAGTGTTGTGTATTCTTCGTCTACACTTCAAATGAATGTGATTGCGATACTTCCCCGCTAGGAAATAGCGTTTGAAGATGTCTACGTATCGTAGCAATAGCTTTCTAATGCATCTTAAAACCCCGATATCGCAACTCATTTCTATGTTTCACGGTAGGATATAATATGATCTGCGAAGTATCATGTATTCCTCGTCTACACTTCAAACGAATGTAAATGCGACACTTCCTTGCAAGGAAATAGCGTTTGCAGACGTCTACGTATCGAAGCAATAGAGTTCAAATGCTTCTTAAAACGAGATATTGCATCTCATATCTATGTTTCATGATAAGATATAATATTCATTGCGAAGTGTTATGTTTTCCTCGTCTACACTTCAAATGAATGTGAATGCGACACTTCCTCGCTAGGAAATAGCGTTTGCAGATGTCTACGTATCGTAGCAATAGAGTTCTAATGCTTCATAGATCGCGATATCGCATCTCATTTCTATGTTTCATGGTAAGATATAATATGATTTGCGAAGTGTTATGTATTCCTCGTCTACACTTCAAATGAATGTAAATGCGACACTTCCTTGCAAGGAAATAGCGTTTGCAGATGTCTACGTATCGTAGCAATAGAGTTCTTATGATTCTTAAAACGCGATATCGCATCTCATTTCTATGTTTCATGGTAAGGTATAATATGATTTGCGAAGTGATATGCATTCCTCGTCTACATTTCAAATGAATGTAAATGCGACACTTCCTTGCAAAGAAATAGCATTTGCAGATGTCTACGTATCGTAGCAATAGAGTTCTAATGCTTCTTAAAATGCGATATCGCATCTCATTTCTATGTTTCATGGTAAGATATAATATGATTTGCGAAGTATCACGTATTCCTCGTCTACACTTCAAATGATTGTAAATGCGACACTTCCTTGCAAGGAAATTGCGTTTGCAGATGTCTACGTATCGTAGCAATAGAGTTTATATGATTCTTAAAACGCGATATTGCATCTCATTTCTATGTTTCATGGTAAGATATAATATGATTTGCGAAGTGTTATGTATTCCTCGTCTACACTTCAAATGAATGTGAATGCGACACTTCCTCGCTAGGCAATAGCGTTTGCAGATGTCTACGTATCGTAGGAATAGAGGTCTAATGCTTCTTAAAACACGAAATCGCATCTCATTTCTATGTTTCATGGTAAGATATAACATGATTTGCGAAGTGTTATATATTCCTCGTCTACACTTCAAATGAATGTGAATGCGATACTTTCTCGCTAGGAAATAGCGTTTGCAGATGTCTACGTATCGTAGCAATAGCTTTCTAATGCTTCTTAAAACGCGATATCGCATCTCATTTCTATGTTTCATGGTAGGATATAATATGATTTGCGAAGTGTCATGTATTCCTCGTCTACACTTCAAATGAATGTAAATGCGACTCTTCCTTGCTAGGAAATAGCGTCTGCAGATGTCTAGGTATCGTAGCAATAGAGTTCTAATGCCTCTTAAAACGCGGTATCGCATCTCATTTCTATGTTTCATGGTAAGATATAATATTCATTGCGAATTGTTATGTATTCCTCGTCTACACTTCAAATGAATGTGAATGCGACACTTCCTCGCTAGGAAATAGCGCTTGCAGATGTCTACGTATCGTAGCAATAGAGTTCTAAAGCTTCTTAAAACGCGATATCGCATCGCATTTCTATGTTTCATGGTAAGATATAATATGATTTGCGAAGTGTTATGTATTCCTCGTCTACACTTCAAATGAATGTAAATGCGACACTTCCTTGCAAGGAAATAGCGTTTGCAGATGTCTACGTATCGTAGCAATAGAGTTCTTATGATTCTTAAAACGCGATATCGCATCTCATTTCTATGTTTCATGGTAAGGTATAATATGATTTGCGAAGTGATATGCATTCCTCGTCTACATTTCAAATGAATGTAAATGCGACACATCCTTGCAAAGAGATAGCGTTTGCAGATGTCTACGTATCGTAGCAATAGAGTTCTAATGCTTCTTAAAATGCGATATCGCATCTCATTTCTATGTTTCATGGTAAGATATAATATGATTTGCAAAGTATCACGTATTCCTCGTCTACACTTCAAATGAATGTAAATGCGACACTTCCGTGCAAGGAAATAGCGTTTGCCGATGTCTACGTATCGTAGCAATAGCTTTCTAATGCTTCCTACAACGCGATATCGCATCTCATTTCTATGTTTCATGGTAAGATATAATATGATTTGCGAAGTGTTATGTATTCCTCGTCTACACTTCAAATGAATGTGAATGCGACACTTCTTTGCAAGGAAATAGCGTTTGCAAATGTCTACCTATCGTAGCAATAGAGTTCTTATGATTCTTAATACGCGATATCGCATCTCATTTCTATGTTTCATGGTAAGATATAATATGATTTGCGAAGTGTTATGTATTCCTCGTCTACACTTCAAATGAATGTGAATGCGACACTTCCTCGCTAGGAAATAGCGTCTGCAGATGTTTGGGTATCGTAGCAATAGAGTTTTAATGCTTCTTAAAACGAGATATTGCATCTATATTTATGTTTCATGATAAGATATAGTATTCATTGCGAAGTGTTATGCATTGCTCGTCTACGATTGAAATGAAAGTAAATGCAACACTTCCTTGCAAGGAAATAGCGTTTGCTGATGTCTACGTATCATAGCAATAGAGTTCATATGATTCTTGAAACGTGATATCGCATCTCATTTCTATGTCTCATGGTAAGATATAACATGATTTGCGAAGTGTTGTGTATTCTTCGTCTACACTTCAAATGAATGTGATTGCGATACTTCCCCGCTAGGAAATAGCGTTTGAAGATGTCTACGTATCGTAGCAATAGCTTTCTAATGCATCTTAAAACCCCGATATCGCAACTCATTTCTATGTTTCACGGTAGGATATAATATGATCTGCGAAGTATCATGTATTCCTCGTCTACACTTCAAACGAATGTAAATGCGACACTTCCTTGCAAGGAAATAGCGTTTGCAGACGTCTACGTATCGAAGCAATAGAGTTCAAATGCTTCTTAAAACGAGATATTGCATCTCATATCTATGTTTCATGATAAGATATAATATTCATTGCGAAGTGTTATGTTTTCCTCGTCTACACTTCAAATGAATGTGAATGCGACACTTCCTCGCTAGGAAATAGCGTTTGCAGATGTCTACGTATCGTAGCAATAGAGTTCTAATGCTTCATAGATCGCGATATCGCATCTCATTTCTATGTTTCATGGTAAGATATAATATGATTTGCGAAGTGTTATGTATTCCTCGTCTACACTTCAAATGAATGTAAATGCGACACTTCCTTGCAAGGAAATAGCGTTTGCAGATGTCTACGTATCGTAGCAATAGAGTTCTTATGATTCTTAAAACGCGATATCGCATCTCATTTCTATGTTTCATGGTAAGGTATAATATGATTTGCGAAGTGATATGCATTCCTCGTCTACATTTCAAATGAATGTAAATGCGACACTTCCTTGCAAAGAAATAGCATTTGCAGATGTCTACGTATCGTAGCAATAGAGTTCTAATGCTTCTTAAAATGCGATATCGCATCTCATTTCTATGTTTCATGGTAAGATATAATATGATTTGCGAAGTATCACGTATTCCTCGTCTACACTTCAAATGATTGTAAATGCGACACTTCCTTGCAAGGAAATTGCGTTTGCAGATGTCTACGTATCGTAGCAATAGAGTTTATATGATTCTTAAAACGCGATATTGCATCTCATTTCTATGTTTCATGGTAAGATATAATATGATTTGCGAAGTGTTATGTATTCCTCGTCTACACTTCAAATGAATGTGAATGCGACACTTCCTCGCTAGGCAATAGCGTTTGCAGATGTCTACGTATCGTAGGAATAGAGGTCTAATGCTTCTTAAAACACGAAATCGCATCTCATTTCTATGTTTCATGGTAAGATATAACATGATTTGCGAAGTGTTATATATTCCTCGTCTACACTTCAAATGAATGTGAATGCGATACTTTCTCGCTAGGAAATAGCGTTTGCAGATGTCTACGTATCGTAGCAATAGCTTTCTAATGCTTCTTAAAACGCGATATCGCATCTCATTTCTATGTTTCATGGTAGGATATAATATGATTTGCGAAGTGTCATGTATTCCTCGTCTACACTTCAAATGAATGTAAATGCGACTCTTCCTTGCTAGGAAATAGCGTCTGCAGATGTCTAGGTATCGTAGCAATAGAGTTCTAATGCCTCTTAAAACGCGGTATCGCATCTCATTTCTATGTTTCATGGTAAGATATAATATTCATTGCGAATTGTTATGTATTCCTCGTCTACACTTCAAATGAATGTGAATGCGACACTTCCTCGCTAGGAAATAGCGCTTGCAGATGTCTACGTATCGTAGCAATAGAGTTCTAAAGCTTCTTAAAACGCGATATCGCATCGCATTTCTATGTTTCATGGTAAGATATAATATGATTTGCGAAGTGTTATGTATTCCTCGTCTACACTTCAAATGAATGTAAATGCGACACTTCCTTGCAAGGAAATAGCGTTTGCAGATGTCTACGTATCGTAGCAATAGAGTTCTTATGATTCTTAAAACGCGATATCGCATCTCATTTCTATGTTTCATGGTAAGGTATAATATGATTTGCGAAGTGATATGCATTCCTCGTCTACATTTCAAATGAATGTAAATGCGACACATCCTTGCAAAGAGATAGCGTTTGCAGATGTCTACGTATCGTAGCAATAGAGTTCTAATGCTTCTTAAAATGCGATATCGCATCTCATTTCTATGTTTCATGGTAAGATATAATATGATTTGCAAAGTATCACGTATTCCTCGTCTACACTTCAAATGAATGTAAATGCGACACTTCCTTGCAAGGAAATTGCGTTTGCAGATGTCTACGTATCGTAGCAATAGAGTTTATATGATTCTTAAAACGCGATATTGCATCTCATTTCTATGTTTCATGGTAAGATATAATATGATTTGCGAAGTGTTATGTATTCCTCGTCTACACTTCAAATGAATGTGAATGCGACACTTCCTCGCTAGGCAATAGCGTTTGCAGATGTCTACGTATCGTAGGAATAGAGTTCTAATGCTTCTTAAAACACGAAATCGCATCTCATTTTTATGTTTCATGGTAAGATATAACATGATTTGCGAAGTGTTATATATTCCTCGTCTACACTTCAAATGAATGTGAATGCGATACTTTCTCGCTAGGAAATAGCGTTTGCAGATGTCTACGTATCATAGCAATAGCTTTCTAATGCTACTTAAAACGCGCTATCGCATCTCATTTCTATGTTTCATGGTAGGATATAATATGATTTGCGAAGTGTCATGTATTCCTCGTCTACACTTCAAATGAATGTAAATGCGACACTTCCTTGCTAGGAAATAGCGTCTGCAGATGTCTAGGTATCGTAGCAATAGAGTTCTAATGCCTCTTAAAACGCGGTGTCGCATCTCATTCCTATGTTTCATGGTAAGATATAATATTCATTGCGAATTGTTATGTATTCCTCGTCTACACTTCAAATGAATGTGAATGCGACACTTCCTCGCTAGGAAATAGCGCTTGCAGATGTCTACGTATCGTAGCAATAGCTTTCTAATGCTTCCTACAACGCGATATCGCAACTCATTTCTATGTTTCATGGTAAGATATAATATGATTTGCGAAGTGTTATGTATTCCTCGTCTACACCTTCAAACGAATGTGAATGCGACACTTCTTTGCAAGGAAATAGCGTTTGCAGATGTCTACCTATCGTAGCAATAGAATTCTTATGATTCTTAAAACGCGATATCGCATCTCATTTCTATACTTCATGGTAAGGTATAATATGATTTGCGAAGTGTTATGTATTCCTCGTCTACACTTCAAATGAATGTGAATGCGACACTTCCTCGCTAGGAAATAGCGTCTGCAGATGTCTAGGTATCGTAGCAATAGAGTTCTAATGCTTCTTAAAACACGAAATCGCATCTCATTTCTATGTATCATGGTAAGATATAACATGATTTGCGAAGTGTTATATATTCCTCGTCTACACTTCAAATGAATGTGAATGCGATACTTTCTCGCTAGGAAATAGCGTTTGCAGATGTCTACGTATCGTAGCAATGGATTTCTGATGCTTCTTAGAACGCGATATCGCGTCTCATTTCTATGTTCCATGGTAAGATATAATATGATTTGCGAAGTGTTATGTATTCCTCGTCTACAATTCAAATGAATGTGAATGCGACACTTCCTCGCTAGGCAATAGCGTTTGCAGATGTCTACGTATCGTAGGAATAGAGTTCTAATGCTTCTTAAAACACGAAATCGCATCTCATTTCTATGTTTCATGGTAAGATATAACATGATTTGCGAAGTGTTATATATTCCTCGTCTACACTTCAAATGAATGTGAATGCGATACTTTCTCGCTAGGAAATAGCGTTTGCAGATGTCTACGTATCGTAGCAATAGCTTTCTAATGCTTCTTAAAACGCGATATCGCATCTCATTTCTATGTTTCATGGTAAGATATAATATGATGTGCGAAGTGTTATGCATTCCTCGTCTACGATTCAAATGAATGTAAGTGCGACACTTCCTTGCAAGGAAATAGCGTTTGCAGATGTGTACGTATCGTAGCAATAGTGTTCTTATGATTCTTAAAACGCGATATCGCATCTCTTTTCTGTGTTTCATGGTAAGATATAATATGATTAGCGAAGTGTCATGTATACGTCGTCTACACTTCAAATGAATGTAAATGCGACACTTCCATGCTAGGAAATAACATTTGCAGATGTCTACGTATCGTAGCAATAGCTTTCTAATGCTTCTTAAAACGCGATATCGCATCTCATTGCTATGTTTCATGGTAAGATATAATATGAACTGCGAAGTGTCATGTATTCCTCGTCTACACATCAAATGAATGTAAATGCGACACTTCCTCGCAAGGAAATAGCGTTTGCAGATGTCTATGTATCGTAGCAATGGATTTCTGATGCTTCTTAGAACGCGATATCGCATCTCATTTCTATGTTTCATGGTAAGATATAATATGATTTGCGATGTGTCATGTATTCCCGGTCTACACTTCAAATGAACGTAAATGCGACACTTCCGTGCAAGGAAATAGCGGTTGCAGATGTCTACGTATCGTAGCAATAGCTTTCTAATGCTTCCTACAACGCGATATCGCAACT
This sequence comes from Xylocopa sonorina, assembly GCF_050948175.1. Taxonomy (NCBI): domain Eukaryota; kingdom Metazoa; phylum Arthropoda; class Insecta; order Hymenoptera; family Apidae; genus Xylocopa; species Xylocopa sonorina. The sequence continues at coordinate 40,858 of NW_027490709.1, read as the reverse complement.
AATTTCTATGTTTCATGGTAAGATATAATATGATTTGCGAAGTGTTATGTATTCCTCGCCTACACTTCAAATGAATGTGAATGCGACACTTCTTTGCAAGGAAATAGCGTTTGCAGATGTCTACCTATCGTAGCAATAGAGTTCTTATGATTCTTAAAACGCGATATCGCATCTCTTTTCTGTGTTTCATGGTAAGATATAATATGATTTGCGAAGTGTCATGTATTCCTCGTCTACACTTCAAATGAATGTAAATGCGACACTTCCATGCTAGGAAATAACATTTTCAGATGTCTACGTATCGTAGCAATAGCTTTCTAATGCTTCTTAAAACGCGATATCGCATCTCATTGCTATGTTTCATGGTAAGATATAATATGAACTGCGAAGTGTCATATATTCCTCGTCTACACATCAAATGAATGTAAATGCGACACTTCCTCGCAAGGAAATAGCGTTTGCAGATGTCTATGTATCGTAGCAATGGATTTCTGATGCTTCTTAGAACGCGATATCGCATCTCATTTCTATGTTTCATGGTAAGATATAATATGATTTGCGAAGTGTCATGTATTCCCCGTCTACACTTCAAATGAACGTAAATGCGACACTTCCGTGCAAGGAAATAGCTTTTGCAGATGTCTACGTATCGTAGCAATAGCTTTCTAATTCTTCCTACAACGCGATATCGCATCTCATTTCTATGTTTCATGGTAAGATATAATATGATTTGCGAAGTGTTATGTATTCCTCGTCTACACTTCAAATGAATGTGAATGCGACATTTCTTTGCAAGGAAATAGCGTTTGCAGATGTCTACCTATCGTAGCCATAGAGTTCTTATGATTCTTAAAACGCGATATCGCATCTCATTCCTATATTTCATGGTAAGGTATAATATGATTTGCGATGTGTTATGTATTCCTCGTCTACACTTCAAATGAATGTGAATGCGACACTTCCTCGCTAGGAAATAGCGTCTGCAGATGTCTAGGTATCGTAGCAATAGAGTTCTAATGCTTCTTAAAACGAGATATTGCATCTCTTATCTATGTTTCATGATAAGATATAATATTCATTGTGAAGAGTTATGCATTCCTCGTCTACGATTCAAATGAATGTAAATGCTACACTTCCTCGCAAGGAAATAGCGTTTGCAGATGTCTACGTATCGTAGCAATGGTTTTCTGATGCTTCTTAGAACGCGATATCGCGTCTCATTTCTATGTTCCATGGTAAGATATAATATGACTTGCGAAGTGTTATGTATTCCTCGTCTACACATCAAATGAACGTAAATGCGACACTTCCGTGCAAGGAAATAGCGTTTGCCGATGTCTACGTATCGTAGCAATAGCTTTCTAATGCTTCCTACAACGCGATATCGCATCTCATTTCTATGTTTCATGGTAAGATATAATATGATTTGCGAAGTGTTATGTATTCCTCGTCTACACTTCAAATGAATGTGAATGCGACACTTCTTTGCAAGGAAATAGCGTTTGCAGATGTCTACCTATCGTAGCAATAGAGTTCTTATGATTCTTAATACGCGATATCGCATCTCATTTCTATGTTTCATGGTAAGATATAATATGATTTGCGAAGTGTTATGTATTCCTCGTCTACACTTCAAATGAATGTGAATGCGACACTTCCTCGCTAGGCAATAGCGTTTGCAGATGTCTACGTATCGTAGGAATAGAGTTCTAATGCTTCTTAAAACACGAAATCGCATCTCATTTTTATGTTTCATGGTAAGATATAACATGATTTGCGAAGTGTTATATATTCCTCGTCTACACTTCAAATGAATGTGAATGCGATACTTTCTCGCTAGGAAATAGCGTTTGCAGATGTCTACGTATCATAGCAATAGCTTTCTAATGCTTCTTAAAACGCGATATCGCATCTCATTTCTATGTTTCATGGTAGGATATAATATGATTTGCGAAGTGTCATGTATTCCTCGTCTACACTTCAAATGAATGTAAATGCGACACTTCCTTGCTAGGAAATAGCGTCTGCAGATGTCTAGGTACCGTAGCAATAGAGTTCTAATGCCTCTTAAAACGCGGTGTCGCATCTCATTTCTATGTTTCATGGTAAGATATAATATTCATTGCGAATTGTTATGTATTCCTCGTCTACACTTCAAATGAATGTGAATGCGACACTTCCTCGCTAGGAAATAGCGCTTGCAGATGTCTACGTATCGTAGCAATAGCTTTCTAATGCTTCCTACAACGCGATATCGCATCTCATTTCTATGTTTCATGGTAAGATATAATATGATTTGCGAAGTGTTATGTATTCCTCGTCTACACTTCAAATGAATGTGAATGCGACACTTCTTTGCAAGGAAATAGCGTTTGCAGATGTCTACCTATCGTAGCAATAGAGTTCTTATGATTCTTAATACGCGATATCGCATCTCATTTCTATGTTTCATGGTAAGATATAATATGATTTGCGAAGTGTTATGTATTCCTCGTCTACACTTCAAATGAATGTGAATGCGACACTTCCTCGCTAGGCAATAGCGTTTGCAGATGTCTACGTATCGTAGGAATAGAGTTCTAATGCTTCTTAAAACACGAAATCGCATCTCATTTTTATGTTTCATGGTAAGATATAACATGATTTGCGAAGTGTTATATATTCCTCGTCTACACTTCAAATGAATGTGAATGCGATACTTTCTCGCTAGGAAATAGCGTTTGCAGATGTCTACGTATCATAGCAATAGCTTTCTAATTATTCTTAAAACGCGATATCGCATCTCATTTCTATGTTTCATGGTAGGATATAATATGATTTGCGAAGTGTCATGTATTCCTCGTCTACACTTCAAATGAATGTAAATGCGACACTTCCTTGCTAGGAAATAGCGTCTGCAGATGTCTAGGTATCGTAGCAATAGAGTTCTAATGCCTCTTAAAACGCGGTGTCGCATCTCATTTCTATGTTTCATGGTAAGATATAATATTCATTGCGAATTGTTATGTATTCCTCGTCTACACTTCAAATGAATGTGAATGCGACACTTCTTTGCAAGGAAATAGCGTTTGCAGATGTCTACCTATCGTAGCAATAGAGTTCTTATGATTCTTAATACGCGATATCGCATCTCATTTCTATGTTTCATGGTAAGATATAATATGATTTGCGAAGTGTTATGTATTCCTCGTCTACACTTCAAATGAATGTGAATGCGACACTTCCTCGCTAGGCAATAGCGTTTGCAGATGTCTACGTATCGTAGGAATAGAGTTCTAATGCTTCTTAAAACACGAAATCGCATCTCATTTTTATGTTTCATGGTAAGATATAACATGATTTGCGAAGTGTTATATATTCCTCGTCTACACTTCAAATGAATGTGAATGCGATACTTTCTCGCTAGGAAATAGCGTTTGCAGATGTCTACGTATCATAGCAATAGCTTTCTAATTATTCTTAAAACGCGATATCGCATCTCATTTCTATGTTTCATGGTAGGATATAATATGATTTGCGAAGTGTCATGTATTCCTCGTCTACACTTCAAATGAATGTAAATGCGACACTTCCTTGCTAGGAAATAGCGTCTGCAGATGTCTAGGTATCGTAGCAATAGAGTTCTAATGCCTCTTAAAACGCGGTGTCGCATCTCATTTCTATGTTTCATGGTAAGATATAATATTCATTGCGAATTGTTATGTATTCCTCGTCTACACTTCAAATGAATGTGAATGCGACACTTCCTCGCTAGGAAATAGCGCTTGCAGATGTCTACGTATCGTAGCAATAGAGTTCTAAAGCTTCTTAAAACGCGATATCGCATCGCATTTCTATGTTTCATGGTAAGATATAATATGATCTGCGAAGTGTTATGTATTCCTCGTCTACACTTCAAATGCATGTAAATGCGACACTTCCTTGCAAGGAAATAGCGATTGCAGATGTCTACGTATCGTAGCAATAGAGTTCTTATGATTCTTAAAACGCGATATCGTATCTCATTTCTATGTTTCATGGTAAGGTATAATATGATTTGCGAAGTATCATGTATTCCTAGTCTACACTTCAAATGAATGTAAATGCGACACTTCCTCGCAAGGAAATAGCGTTTGCAGATGTCTATGTATCGTAGCAATGGATTTCTGATGCTTCTTAGAACGCGATATCGCATCTCATTTCTATGTTTCATGGTAAGATATAATATGATTTGCGAAGTGTCATGTATTCCCCGTCTACACTTCAAATGAACGTAAATGCGACACTTCCGTGCAAGGAAATAGCGGTTGCAGATGTCTACGTATCGTAGCAATAGCTTTCTAATGCTTCCTACAACGCGATATCGCAACTCATTTCTATGTTTCATGGTAAGATATAATATGATTTGCGAAGTGTTATGTATTCCTCGTCTACACTTCAAACGAATGTGAATGCGACACTTCTTTGCAAGGAAATAGCGTTTGCAGATGTCTACCTATCGTAGCAATAGAATTCTTATGATTCTTAAAACGCGATATCGCATCTCATTTCTATATTTCATGGTAAGGTATAATATGATTTGCGAAGTGTTATGTATTCCTCGTCTACACTTCAAATGAATGTGAATGCGACACTTCCTCGCTAGGAAATAGCGTCTGCAGATGTCTAGGTATCGTAGCAATAGAGTTCTAATGCTTCTTAAAACGAGATATTGCATCTCTTATCTATGTTTCATGATAAGATATAATATTCATTGTGAAGAGTTATGCATTCCTCGTCTACGATTCAAATGAATGTAAATGCTACACTTCCTCGCAAGGAAATAGCGTTTGCAGATGTCTACGTATCGTAGCAATGGATTTCTGATGCTTCTTAGAACGCGATATCGCATCTCATTTCTATGTTTCATGGTAAGATATAATATGATTTGCGAAGTGTCATGTATTCCCCGTCTACACTTCAAATGAACGTAAATGCGACACTTCCGTGCAAGGAAATAGCGGTTGCAGATGTCTACGTATCGTAGCAATAGCTTTCTAATGCTTCCTACAACGCGATATCGCAACTCATTTCTATGTTTCATGGTAAGATATAATATGATTTGCGAAGTGTTATGTATTCCTCGTCTACACTTCAAACGAATGTGAATGCGACACTTCTTTGCAAGGAAATAGCGTTTGCAGATGTCTACCTATCGTAGCAATAGAATTCTTATGATTCTTAAAACGCGATATCGCATCTCATTTCTATATTTCATGGTAAGGTATAATATGATTTGCGAAGTGTTATGTATTCCTCGTCTACACTTCAAATGAATGTGAATGCGACACTTCCTCGCTAGGAAATAGCGTCTGCAGATGTCTAGGTATCGTAGCAATAGAGTTCTAATGCTTCTTAAAACGAGATATTGCATCTCTTATCTATGTTTCATGATAAGATATAATATTCATTGTGAAGAGTTATGCATTCCTCGTCTACGATTCAAATGAATGTAAATGCTACACTTCCTCGCAAGGAAATAGCGTTTGCAGATGTCTACGTATCGTAGCAATGGATTTCTGATGCTTCTTAGAACGCGATATCGCGTCTCATTTCTATGTTCCATGGTAAGATATAATATGATTTTCGAAGTGTTATGTATTCCTCGTCTACAATTCAAATGAATGTGAATGCGACACTTCCTCGCTAGGCAATAGCGCTTGCAGAAGTCTACGTATCGTAGGAATAGAGTTCTAATGCTTCTTAAAACACGAAATCGCATCTCATTTCTATGTTTCATGGTAAGATATAATATGATGTGCGAAGTGTTATGCATTCCTCGTCTACGATTCAAATGAATCTAAATGCGACACTTCCTTGCAAGGAAATAGCGTTTGCAGATGTGTACGTATCGTAGCAATAGTGTTCTTATGATTCTTAAAACGCGATATCGCATCTCTTTTCTGTGTTTCATGGTAAGATATAATATGATTAGCGAAGTGTCATGTATACGTCGTCTACACTTCAAATGAATGTAAATGCGACACTTCCATGCTAGGAAATAACATTTGCAGATGTCTACGTATCGTAGCAATAGCTTTCTAATGCTTCTTAAAACGCGATATCGCATCTCATTGCTATGTTTCATGGTAAGATATAATATGAACTGCGAAGTGTCATGTATTCCTCGTCTACACATCAAATGAATGTAAATGCGACACTTCCTCGCAAGGAAATAGCGTTTGCAGATGTCTATGTATCGTAGCAATGGATTTCTGATGCTTCTTAGAACGCGATATCGCATCTCATTTCTATGTTTCATGGTAAGATATAATATGATTTGCGAAGTGTCATGTATTCCCGGTCTACACTTCAAATGAACGTAAATGCGACACTTCCGTGCAAGGAAATAGCGGTTGCAGATGTCTACGTATCGTAGCAATAGCTTTCTAATGCTTCCTACAACGCGATATCGCAACTCATTTCTATGTTTCATGGTAAGATATAATATGATTTGCGAAGTGTTATGTATTCCTCGTCTACACTTCAAACGAATGTGAATGCGACACTTCTTTGCAAGGAAATAGCGTTTGCAGATGTCTACCTATCGTAGCAATAGAATTCTTATGATTCTTAAAACGCGATATCGCATCTCATTCCTATATTTCATGGTAAGGTATAATATGATTTGCGATGTGTTATGTATTCCTCGTCTACACTTCAAATGAATGTGAATGCGACACTTCCTCGCTAGGAAATAGCGTCTGCAGATGTCTAGGTATCGTAGCAATAGAGTTCTAATGCTTCTTAAAACGAGATATTGCATCTCTTATCTATGTTTCATGATAAGATATAATATTCATTGTGAAGAGTTATGCATTCCTCGTCTACGATTCAAATGAATGTAAATGCTACACTTCCTCGCAAGGAAATAGCGTTTGCAGATGTCTACGTATCGTAGCAATGGTTTTCTGATGCTTCTTAGAACGCGATATCGCGTCTCATTTCTATGTTCCATGGTAAGATATAATATGACTTGCGAAGTGTTATGTATTCCTCGTCTACACATCAAATGAACGTAAATGCGACACTTCCGTGCAAGGAAATAGCGTTTGCCGATGTCTACGTATCGTAGCAATAGCTTTCTAATGCTTCCTACAACGCCATATCGCATCTCATTTCTATGTTTCATGGTAAGATATAATATGATTTGCGAAGTGTTATGTATTCCTCGTCTACACTTCAAATGAATGTGAATGCGACACTTCTTTGCAAGGAAATAGCGTTTGCAGATGTCTACCTATCGTAGCAATAGAGTTCTTATGATTCTTAATACGCGATATCGCATCTCATTTCTATGTTTCATGGTAAGATATAATATGATTTGCGAAGTGTTATGTATTCCTCGTCTACACTTCAAATGAATGTGAATGCGACACTTCCTCGCTAGGAAATAGCGTCTGCAGATGTTTGGGTATCGTAGCAATAGAGTTTTAATGCTTCTTAAAACGAGATATTGCATCTGTATTTATGTTTCATGATAAGATATAGTATTCATTGCGAAGTGTTATGCATTGCTCGTCTACGATTGAAATGAAAGTAAATGCAACACTTCCTTGCAAGGAAATAGCGTTTGCTGATGTCTACGTATCATAGCAATAGAGTTCATATGATTCTTGAAACGTGATATCGCATCTCATTTCTATGTCTCATGGTAAGATATAACATGATTTGCGAAGTGTTGTGTATTCTTCGTCTACACTTCAAATGAATGTGATTGCGATACTTCCCCGCTAGGAAATAGCGTTTGAAGATGTCTACGTATCGTAGCAATAGCTTTCTAATGCTTCTTAAAACCCCGATATCGCAACTCATTTCTATGTTTCACGGTAAGATATAATATGATCTGCGAAGTATCATGTATTCCTCGTCTACACTTCAAACGAATGTAAATGCGACACTTCCTTGCAAGGAAATAGCGTTTGCAGACGTCTACGTATCGAAGCAATAGAGTTCAAATGCTTCTTAAAACGAGATATTGCATCTCATATCTATGTTTCATGATAAGATATAATACTCATTGCGAAGTGTTATGTTTTCCTCGTCTACACTTCAAATGAATGTGAATGCGACACTTCCTCGCTAGGAAATAGCGTTTGCAGATGTCTACGTATCGTAGCAATAGAGTTCTAATGCTTCATAGATCGCGATATCGCATCTCATTTCTATGTTTCATGGTAAGATATAATATGATTTGCGAAGTGTTATGTATTCCTCGTCTACACTTCAAATGAATGTAAATGCGACACTTCCTTGCAAGGAAATAGCGTTTGCAGATGTCTACGTATCGTAGCAATAGAGTTCTTATGATTCTTAAAACGCGATATCGCATCTCATTTCTATGTTTCATGGTAAGGTATAATATGATTTGCGAAGTGATATGCATTCCTCGTCTACATTTCAAATGAATGTAAATGCGACACTTCCTTGCAAAGAAATAGCATTTGCAGATGTCTACGTATCGTAGCAATAGAGTTCTAATGCTTCTTAAAATGCGATATCGCATCTCATTTCTATGTTTCATGGTAAGATATAATATGATTTGCGAAGTATCACGTATTCCTCGTCTACACTTCAAATGAATGTAAATGCCACACTTCCTTGCAAGGAAATTGCGTTTGCAGATGTCTACGTATCGTAACAATAGAGTTTATATGATTCTTAAAACGCGATATTGCATCTCATTTCTATGTTTCATGGTAAGATATAATATGATTTGCGAAGTGTTATGTATTCCTCGTCTACACTTCAAATGAATGTGAATGCGACACTTCTTTGCAAGGAAATAGCGTTTGCAGATGTCTACCTATCGTAGCAATAGAGTTCTTATGATTCTTAAAACGCGATATCGCATCTCTTTTCTGTGTTTCATGGTAAGATATAATATGATTTGCGAAGTGTCATGTATTCCTCGTCTACACTTCAAATGAATGTAAATGCGACACTTCCATGCTAGGAAATAACATTTTCAGATGTCTACGTATCGTAGCAATAGCTTTCTAATGCTTCTTAAAACGCGATATCGCATCTCATTGCTATGTTTCATGGTAAGATATAATATGAACTGCGAAGTGTCATATATTCCTCGTCTACACATCAAATGAATGTAAATGCGACACTTCCTCGCAAGGAAATAGCGTTTGCAGATGTCTATGTATCGTAGCAATGGATTTCTGATGCTTCTTAGAACGCGAAATCGCATCTCATTTCTATGTTTCATGGTAAGATATAACATGATTTGCGAAGTGTCATGTATTCCCCGTCTACACTTCAAATGAACGTAAATGCGACACTTCCGTGCAAGGAAATAGCTTTTGCAGATGTCTACGTATCGTAGCAATAGCTTTCTAATTCTTCCTACAACGCGATATCGCATCTCATTTCTATGTTTCATGGTAAGATATAATATGATTTGCGAAGTGTTATGTATTCCTCGTCTACACTTCAAATGAATGTGAATGCGACATTTCTTTGCAAGGAAATAGCGTTTGCAGATGTCTACCTATCGTAGCCATAGAGTTCTTATGATTCTTAAAACGCGATATCGCATCTCATTCCTATATTTCATGGTAAGGTATAATATGATTTGCGATGTGTTATGTATTCCTCGTCTACACTTCAAATGAATGTGAATGCGACACTTCCTCGCTAGGAAATAGCGTCTGCAGATGTCTAGGTATCGTAGCAATAGAGTTCTAATGCTTCTTAAAACGAGATATTGCATCTCTTATCTATGTTTCATGATAAGATATAATATTCATTGTGAAGAGTTATGCATTCCTCGTCTACGATACAAATGAATGTAAATGCTACACTTCCTCGCAAGGAAATAGCGTTTGCAGATGTCTACGTATCGTAGCAATGGTTTTCTGATGCTTCTTAGAACGCGATATCGCGTCTCATTTCTATGTTCCATGGTAAGATATAATATGACTTGCGAAGTGTTATGTATTCCTCGTCTACACATCAAATGAACGTAAATGCGACACTTCCGTGCAAGGAAATAGCGTTTGCCGATGTCTACGTATCGTAGCAATAGCTTTCTAATGCTTCCTACAACGCGATATCGCATCTCATTTCTATGTTTCATGGTAAGATATAATATGATTTGCGAAGTGTTATGTATTCCTCGTCTACACTTCAAATGAATGTGAATGCGACACTTCTTTGCAAGGAAATAGCGTTTGCAGATGTCTACCTATCGTAGCAATAGAGTTCTTATGATTCTTAATACGCGATATCGCATCTCATTTTTATGTTTCATGGTAAGATATAACATGATTTGCGAAGTGTTATATATTCCTCGTCTACACTTCAAATGAATGTGAATGCGATACTTTCTCGCTAGGAAATAGCGTTTGCAGATGTCTACGTATCATAGCAATAGCTTTCTAATGCTTCTTAAAACGCGATATCGCATCTCATTTCTATGTTTCATGGTAGGATATAATATGATTTGCGAAGTGTCATGTATTCCTCGTCTACACTTCAAATGAATGTAAATGCGACACTTCCTTGCTAGGAAATAGCGTCTGCAGATGTCTAGGTATCGTAGCAATAGAGTTCTAATGCCTCTTAAAACGCGGTGTCGCATCTCATTTCTATGTTTCATGGTAAGATATAATATTCATTGCGAATTGTTATGTATTCCTCGTCTACACTTCAAATGAATGTGAATGCGACACTTCCTCGCTAGGAAATAGCGCTTGCAGATGTCTACGTATCGTAGCAATAGCTTTCTAATGCTTCCTACAACGCGATATCGCATCTCATTTCTATGTTTCATGGTAAGATATAATATGATCTGCGAAGTGTTATGTATTCCTCGTCTACACTTCAAATGCATGTAAATGCGACACTTCCTTGCAAGGAAATAGCGATTGCAGATGTCTACGTATCGTAGCAATAGAGTTCTTATGATTCTTAAAACGCGATATCGCATCTCATTTCTATGTTTCATGGTAAGGTATAATATGATTTGCGAAGTATCATGTATTCCTAGTCTACACTTCAAATGAATGTAAATGCGACACTTCCTCGCAAGGAAATAGCGTTTGCAGATGTCTATGTATCGTAACAATGGATTTCTGATGCTTCTTAGAACGCGATATCGCATCTCATTTCTATGTTTCATGGTAAGATACAATATGATTTGCGAAGTGTCATGTATTCCCCGTCTACACTTCAAATGAACGTAAATGCGACACTTCCGTGCAAGGAAATAGCGGTTGCAGATGTCTACGTATCGTAGCAATAGCTTTCTAATGCTTCCTACAACGCGATATCGCAACTCATTTCTATGTTTCATGGTAAGATATAATATGATTTGCGAAGTGTTATGTATTCCTCGTCTACACTTCAAACGAATGTGAATGCGACACTTCTTTGCAAGGAAATAGCGTTTGCAGATGTCTACCTATCGTAGCAATAGAATTCTTATGATTCTTAAAACGCGATATCGCATCTCATTTCTATATTTCATGGTAAGGTATAATATGATTTGCGAAGTGTTATGTATTCCACGTCTACACTTCAAATGAATGTGAATGCGACACTTCCTCGCTAGGAAATAGCGTCTGCAGATGTCTAGGTATCGTAGCAATAGAGTTCTAATGCTTCTTAAAACGAGATATTGCATCTCTTATCTATGTTTCATGATAAGATATAATATTCATTGTGAAGAGTTATGCATTCCTCGTCTACGATTCAAATGAATGTAAATGCTACACTTCCTCGCAAGGAAATAGCGTTTGCAGATGTCTACGTATCGTAGCAATGGATTTCTGATGCTTCTTAGAACGCGATATCGCATCTCATTTCTATGTTTCATGGTAAGATATAATATGATTTGCGAAGTGTCATGTATTCCCCGTCTACACTTCAAATGAACGTAAATGCGACACTTCCGTGCAAGGAAATAGCGGTTGCAGATGTCTACGTATCGTAGCAATAGCTTTCTAATGCTTCCTACAACGCGATATCGCAACTCATTTCTATGTTTCATGGTAAGATATAATATGATTTGCGAAGTGTTATGTATTCCTCGTCTACACTTCAAACGAATGTGAATGCGACACTTCTTTGCAAGGAAATAGCGTTTGCAGATGTCTACCTATCGTAGCAATAGAATTCTTATGATTCTTAAAACGCGATATCGCATCTCATTTCTATATTTCATGGTAAGGTATAATATGATTTGCGAAGTGTTATGTATTCCTCGTCTACACTTCAAATGAATGTGAATGCGACACTTCCTCGCTAGGAAGTAGCGTCTGCAGATGTCTAGGTATCGTAGCAATAGAGTTCTAATGCTTCTTAAAACGAGATATTGCATCTCTTATCTATGTTTCATGATAAGATATAATATTCATTGTGAAGAGTTATGCATTCCTCGTCTACGATTCAAATGAATGTAAATGCTACACTTCCTCGCAAGGAAATAGCGTTTGCAGATGTCTACGTATCGTAGCAATGGATTTCTGATGCTTCTTAGAACGCGATATCGCGTCTCATTTCTATGTTCCATGGTAAGATATAATATGATTTTCGAAGTGTTATGTATTCCTCGTCTACAATTCAAATGAATGTGAATGCGACACTTCCTCGCTAGGCAATAGCGCTTGCAGAAGTCTACGTATCGTAGGAATAGAGTTCTAATGCTTCTTAAAACACGAAATCGCATCTCATTTCTATGTTTCATGGTAAGATATAACATGATTTGCGAAGTGTTATATATTCCTCGTCTACACTTCAAATGAATGTGAATGCGATACTTTCTCGCTAGGAAATAGCGTTTGCAGATGCCTACGTATCGTAGCAATAGCTTTCTAATGCTTCTTAAAACGCGATATCGCATCTCATTTCTATGTTTCATGGTAAGATATAATATGATGTGCGAAGTGTTATGCATTCCTCGTCTACGATTCAAATGAATCTAAATGCGACACTTCCTTGCAAGGAAATAGCGTTTGTAGATGTGTACGTATCGTAGCAATAGTGTTCTTATGATTCTTAAAACGCGATATCGCATCTCTTTTCTGTGTTTCATGGTAAGATATAATATGATTAGCGAAGTGTCATGTATACGTCGTCTACACTTCAAATGAATGTAAATGCGACACTTCCATGCTAGGAAATAACATTTGCAGATGTCTACGTATCGTAGCAATAGCTTTCTAATGCTTCTTAAAACGCGATATCGCATCTCATTGCTATGTTTCATGGTAAGATATAATATGAACTGCGAAGTGTCATGTATTCCTCGTCTACACATCAAATGAATGTAAATGCGACACTTCCTCGCAAGGAAATAGCGTTTGCAGATGTCTATGTATCGTAGCAATGGATTTCTGATGCTTCTTAGAACGCGATATCGCATCTCATTTCTATGTTTCATGGTAAGATATAATATGATTTGCGAAGTGTCATGTATTCCCGGTCTACACTTCAAATGAACGTAAATGCGACACTTCCGTGCAAGGAAATAGCGGTTGCAGATGTCTACGTATCGTAGCAATAGCTTTCTAATGCTTCCTACAACGCGATATCGCAACTAATTTCTATGTTTCATGGTAAGATATAAAATGATTTGCGAAGTGTTATGTATTCCTCGTCTACACTTCAAATGAATGTGAATGCGACATTTCTTTGCAAGGAAATAGCGTTTGCAGATGTCTACCTATCGTAGCCATAGAGTTCTTATGATTCTTAAAACGCGATATCGCATCTCATTCCTATATTTCATGGTAAGGTATAATATGATTTGCGATGTGTTATGTATTCCTCGTCTACACTTCAAATGAATGTGAATGCGACACTTCCTCGCTAGGAAATAGCGTCTGCAGATGTCTAGGTATCGTAGCAATAGAGTTCTAATGCTTCTTAAAACGAGATATTGCATCTCTTATCTATGTTTCATGATAAGATATAATATTCATTGTGAAGAGTTATGCATTCCTCGTCTACGATTCAAATGAATGTAAATGCTACACTTCCTCGCAAGGAAATAGCGTTTGCAGATGTCTACGTATCGTAGCAATGGTTTTCTGATGCTTCTTAGAACGCGATATCGCGTCTCATTTCTATGTTCCATGGTAAGATATAATATGACTTGCGAAGTGTTATGTATTCCTCGTCTACACATCAAATGAACGTAAATGCGACACTTCCGTGCAAGGAAATAGCGTTTGCCGATGTCTACGTATCGTAGCAATAGCTTTCTAATGCTTCCTACAACGCCATATCGCATCTCATTTCTATGTTTCATGGTAAGATATAATATGATTTGCGAAGTGTTATGTATTCCTCGTCTACACTTCAAATGAATGTGAATGCGACACTTCTTTGCAAGGAAATAGCGTTTGCAGATGTCTACCTATCGTAGCAATAGAGTTCTTATGATTCTTAATACGCGATATCGCATCTCATTTCTATGTTTCATGGTAAGATATAATATGATTTGCGAAGTGTTATGTATTCCTCGTCTACACTTCAAATGAATGTGAATGCGACACTTCCTCGCTAGGAAATAGCGTCTGCAGATGTTTGGGTATCGTAGCAATAGAGTTTTAATGCTTCTTAAAACGAGATATTGCATCTGTATTTATGTTTCATGATAAGATATAGTATTCATTGCGAAGTGTTATGCATTGCTCGTCTACGATTGAAATGAAAGTAAATGCAACACTTCCTTGCAAGGAAATAGCGTTTGCTGATGTCTACGTATCATAGCAATAGAGTTCATATGATTCTTGAAACGTGATATCGCATCTCATTTCTATGTCTCATGGTAAGATATAACATGATTTGCGAAGTGTTGTGTATTCTTCGTCTACACTTCAAATGAATGTGATTGCGATACTTCCCCGCTAGGAAATAGCGTTTGAAGATGTCTACGTATCGTAGCAATAGCTTTCTAATGCATCTTAAAACCCCGATATCGCAACTCATTTCTATGTTTCACGGTAAGATATAATATGATCTGCGAAGTATCATGTATTCCTCGTCTACACTTCAAACGAATGTAAATGCGACACTTCCTTGCAAGGAAATAGCGTTTGCAGACGTCTACGTATCGAAGCAATAGAGTTCAAATGCTTCTTAAAACGAGATATTGCATCTCATATCTATGTTTCATGATAAGATATAATACTCATTGCGAAGTGTTATGTTTTCCTCGTCTACACTTCAAATGAATGTGAATGCGACACTTCCTCGCTAGGAAATAGCGTTTGCAGATGTCTACGTATCGTAGCAATAGAGTTCTAATGCTTCATAGATCGCGATATCGCATCTCATTTCTATGTTTCATGGTAAGATATAATATGATTTGCGAAGTGTTATGTATTCCTCGTCTACACTTCAAATGAATGTAAATGCGACACTTCCTTGCAAGGAAATAGCGTTTGCAGATGTCTACGTATCGTAGCAATAGAGTTCTTATGATTCTTAAAACGCGAAATCGCATCTCATTTCTATGTTTCATGGTAAGGTATAATATGATTTGCGAAGTGATATGCATTCCTCGTCTACATTTCAAATGAATGTAAATGCGACACTTCCTTGCAAAGAAATAGCATTTGCAGATGTCTACGTATCGTAGCAATAGAGTTCTAATGCTTCTTAAAATGCGATATCGCATCTCATTTCTATGTTTCATGGTAAGATATAATATGATTTGCGAAGTATCACGTATTCCTCGTCTACACTTCAAATGAATGTAAATGCCACACTTCCTTGCAAGGAAATTGCGTTTGCAGATGTCTACGTATCGTAACAATAGAGTTTATATGATTCTTAAAACGCGATATTGCATCTCATTTCTATGTTTCATGGTAAGATATAATATGATTTGCGAAGTGTTATGTATTCCTCGTCTACACTTCAAATGAATGTGAATGCGACACTTCCTCGCTAGGAAATAGCGCTTGCAGATGTCTACGTATCGTAGCCATAGAGTTCTTATGATTCTTAAAACGCGATATCGCATCTCATTCCTATATTTCATGGTAAGGTATAATATGATTTGCGATGTGTTATGTATTCCTCGTCTACACTTCAAATGAATGTGAATGCGACACTTCCTCGCTAGGAAATAGCGTCTGCAGATGTCTAGGTATCGTAGCAATAGAGTTCTAATGCTTCTTAAAACGAGATATTGCATCTCTTACCTATGTTTCATGATAAGATATAATATTCATTGTGAAGAGTTATGCATTCCTCGTCTACGATTCAAATGAATGTAAATGCTACACTTCCTCGCAAGGAAATAGCGTTTGCAGATGTCTACGTATCGTAGCAATGGTTTTCTGATGCTTCTTAGAACGCGATATCGCGTCTCATTTCTATGTTCCATGGTAAGATATAATATGACTTGCGAAGTGTTATGTATTCCTCGTCTACACATCAAATGAACGTAAATGCGACACTTCCGTGCAAGGAAATAGCGTTTGCCGATGTCTACGTATCGTAGCAATAGCTTTCTAATGCTTCCTACAACGCCATATCGCATCTCATTTCTATGTTTCATGGTAAGATATAATATGATTTGCGAAGTGTTATGTATTCCTCGTCTACACTTCAAATGAATGTGAATGCGACACTTCTTTGCAAGGAAATAGCGTTTGCAGATGTCTACCTATCGTAGCAATAGAGTTCTTATGATTCTTAATACGCGATATCGCATCTCATTTCTATGTTTCATGGTAAGATATAATATGATTTGCGAAGTGTTATGTATTCCTCGTCTACACTTCAAATGAATGTGAATGCGACACTTCCTCGCTAGGAAATAGCGTCTGCAGATGTTTGGGTATCGTAGCAATAGAGTTTTAATGCTTCTTAAAACGAGATATTGCATCTGTATTTATGTTTCATGATAAGATATAGTATTCATTGCGAAGTGTTATGCATTGCTCGTCTACGATTGAAATGAAAGTAAATGCAACACTTCCTTGCAAGGAAATAGCGTTTGCTGATGTCTACGTATCATAGCAATAGAGTTCATATGATTCTTGAAACGTGATATCGCATCTCATTTCTATGTCTCATGGTAAGATATAACATGATTTGCGAAGTGTTGTGTATTCTTCGTCTACACTTCAAATGAATGTGATTGCGATACTTCCCCGCTAGGAAATAGCGTTTGAAGATGTCTACGTATCGTAGCAATAGCTTTCTAATGCATCTTAAAACCCCGATATCGCAACTCATTTCTATGTTTCACGGTAAGATATAATATGATCTGCGAAGTATCATGTATTCCTCGTCTACACTTCAAACGAATGTAAATGCGACACTTCCTTGCAAGGAAATAGCGTTTGCAGACGTCTACGTATCGAAGCAATAGAGTTCAAATGCTTCTTAAAACGAGATATTGCATCTCATATCTATGTTTCATGATAAGATATAATACTCATTGCGAAGTGTTATGTTTTCCTCGTCTACACTTCAAATGAATGTGAATGCGACACTTCCTCGCTAGGAAATAGCGTTTGCAGATGTCTACGTATCGTAGCAATAGAGTTCTAATGCTTCATAGATCGCGATATCGCATCTCATTTCTATGTTTCATGGTAAGATATAATATGATTTGCGAAGTGTTATGTATTCCTCGTCTACACTTCAAATGAATGTAAATGCGACACTTCCTTGCAAGGAAATAGCGTTTGCAGATGTCTACGTATCGTAGCAATAGAGTTCTTATGATTCTTAAAACGCGATATCGCATCTCATTTCTATGTTTCATGGTAAGGTATAATATGGTTTGCGAAGTGATATGCATTCCTCGTCTACATTTCAAATGAATGTAAATGCGACACTTCCTTGCAAAGAAATAGCATTTGCAGATGTCTACGTATCGTAGCAATAGAGTTCTAATGCTTCTTAAAATGCGATATCGCATCTCATTTCTATGTTTCATGGTAAGATATAATATGATTTGCGAAGTATCACGTATTCCTCGTCTACACTTCAAATGAATGTAAATGCCACACTTCCTTGCAAGGAAATTGCGTTTGCAGATGTCTACGTATCGTAACAATAGAGTTTATATGATTCTTAAAACGCGATATTGCATCTCATTTCTATGTTTCATGGTAAGATATAATATGATTTGCGAAGTGTTATGTATTCCTCGTCTACACTTCAAATGAATGTGAATGCGACACTTCTTTGCAAGGAAATAGCGTTTGCAGATGTCTACCTATCGTAGCAATAGAGTTCTTATGATTCTTAAAACGCGATATCGCATCTCTTTTCTGTGTTTCATGGTAAGATATAATATGATTTGCGAAGTGTCATGTATTCCTCGTCTACACTTCAAATGAATGTAAATGCGACACTTCCATGCTAGGAAATAACATTTTCAGATGTCTACGTATCGTAGCAATAGCTTTCTAATGCTTCTTAAAACGCGATATCGCATCTCATTGCTATGTTTCATGGTAAGATATAATATGAACTGCGAAGTGTCATATATTCCTCGTCTACACATCAAATGAATGTAAATGCGACAATTCCTCGCAAGGAAATAGCGTTTGCAGATGTCTATGTATCGTAGCAATGGATTTCTGATGCTTCTTAGAACGCGAAATCGCATCTCATTTCTATGTTTCATGGTAAGATATAATATGATTTGCGAAGTGTCATGTATTCCCCGTCTACACTTCAAATGAACGTAAATGCGACACTTCCGTGCAAGGAAATAGCTTTTGCAGATGTCTACGTATCGTAGCAATAGCTTTCTAATTCTTCCTACAACGCGATATCGCATCTCATTTCTATGTTTCATGGTAAGATATAATATGATTTGCGAAGTGTTATGTATTCCTCGTCTACACTTCAAATGAATGTGAATGCGACATTTCTTTGCAAGGAAATAGCGTTTGCAGATGTCTACCTATCGTAGCCATAGAGTTCTTATGATTCTTAAAACGCGATATCGCATCTCATTCCTATATTTCATGGTAAGGTATAATATGATTTGCGATGTGTTATGTATTCCTCGTCTACACTTCAAATGAATGTGAATGCGACACTTCCTCGCTAGGAAATAGCGTCTGCAGATGTCTAGGTATCGTAGCAATAGAGTTCTAATGCTTCTTAAAACGAGATATTGCATCTCTTATCTATGTTTCATGATAAGATATAATATTCATTGTGAAGAGTTATGCATTCCTCGTCTACGATACAAATGAATGTAAATGCTACACTTCCTCGCAAGGAAATAGCGTTTGCAGATGTCTACGTATCGTAGCAATGGTTTTCTGATGCTTCTTAGAACGCGATATCGCGTCTCATTTCTATGTTCCATGGTAAGATATAATATGACTTGCGAAGTGTTATGTATTCCTCGTCTACACATCAAATGAACGTAAATGCGACACTTCCGTGCAAGGAAATAGCGTTTGCCGATGTCTACGTATCGTAGCAATAGCTTTCTAATGCTTCCTACAACGCGATATCGCATCTCATTTCTATGTTTCATGGTAAGATATAATATGATTTGCGAAGTGTTATGTATTCCTCGTCTACACTTCAAATGAATGTGAATGCGACACTTCTTTGCAAGGAAATAGCGTTTGCAGATGTCTACCTATCGTAGCAATAGAGTTCTTATGATTCTTAATACGCGATATCGCATCTCATTTCTATGTTTCATGGTAAGATATAATATGATTTGCGAAGTGTTATGTATTCCTCGTCTACACTTCAAATGAATGTGAATGCGACACTTCCTCGCTAGGCAATAGCGTTTGCAGATGTCTACGTATCGTAGGAATAGAGTTCTAATGCTTCTTAAAACACGAAATCGCATCTCATTTTTATGTTTCATGGTAAGATATAACATGATTTGCGAAGTGTTATATATTCCTCGTCTACACTTCAAATGAATGTGAATGCGATACTTTCTCGCTAGGAAATAGCGTTTGCAGATGTCTACGTATCATAGCAATAGCTTTCTAATGCTTCTTAAAACGCGATATCGCATCTCATTTCTATGTTTCATGGTAGGATATAATATGATTTGCGAAGTGTCATGTATTCCTCGTCTACACTTCAAATGAATGTAAATGCGACACTTCCTTGCTAGGAAATAGCGTCTGCAGATGTCTAGGTATCGTAGCAATAGAGTTCTAATGCCTCTTAAAACGCGGTGTCGCATCTCATTTCTATGTTTCATGGTAAGATATAATATTCATTGCGAATTGTTATGTATTCCTCGTCTACACTTCAAATGAATGTGAATGCGACACTTCCTCGCTAGGAAATAGCGCTTGCAGATGTCTACGTATCGTAGCAATAGAGTTCTAAAGCTTCTTAAAACGCGATATCGCATCGCATTTCTATGTTTCATGGTAAGATATAATATGATCTGCGAAGTGTTATGTATTCCTCGTCTACACTTCAAATGCATGTAAATGCGACACTTCCTTGCAAGGAAATAGCGATTGCAGATGTCTACGTATCGTAGCAATAGAGTTCTTATGATTCTTAAAACGCGATATCGCATCTCATTTCTATGTTTCATGGTAAGGTATAATATGATTTGCGAAGTATCATGTATTCCTAGTCTACACTTCAAATGAATGTAAATGCGACACTTCCTCGCAAGGAAATAGCGTTTGCAGATGTCTATGTATCGTAACAATGGATTTCTGATGCTTCTTAGAACGCGATATCGCATCTCATTTCTATGTTTCATGGTAAGATATAATATGATTTGCGAAGTGTCATGTATTCCCCGTCTACACTTCAAATGAACGTAAATGCGACACTTCCGTGCAAGGAAATAGCGGTTGCAGATGTCTACGTATCGTAGCAATAGCTTTCTAATGCTTCCTACAACGCGATATCGCAACTCATTTCTATGTTTCATGGTAAGATATAATATGATTTGCGAAGTGTTATGTATTCCTCGTCTACACTTCAAACGAATGTGAATGCGACACTTCTTTGCAAGGAAATAGCGTTTGCAGATGTCTACCTATCGTAGCAATAGAATTCTTATGATTCTTAAAACGCGATATCGCATCTCATTTCTATATTTCATGGTAAGGTATAATATGATTTGCGAAGTGTTATGTATTCCTCGTCTACACTTCAAATGAATGTGAATGCGACACTTCCTCGCTAGGAAATAGCGTCTGCAGATGTCTAGGTATCGTAGCAATAGAGTTCTAATGCTTCTTAAAACGAGATATTGCATCTCTTATCTATGTTTCATGATAAGATATAATATTCATTGTGAAGAGTTATGCATTCCTCGTCTACGATTCAAATGAATGTAAATGCTACACTTCCTCGCAAGGAAATAGCGTTTGCAGATGTCTACGTATCGTAGCAATGGATTTCTGATGCTTCTCAGAACGCGATATCGCATCTCATTTCTATGTTTCATGGTAAGATATAATATGATTTGCGAAGTGTCATGTATTCCCCGTCTACACTTCAAATGAACGTAAATGCGACACTTCCGTGCAAGGAAATAGCGGTTGCAGATGTCTACGTATCGTAGCAATAGCTTTCTAATGCTTCCTACAACGCGATATCGCAACTCATTTCTATGTTTCATGGTAAGATATAATATGATTTGCGAAGTGTTATGTATTCCTCGTCTACACTTCAAACGAATGTGAATGCGACACTTCTTTGCAAGGAAATAGCGTTTGCAGATGTCTACCTATCGTAGCAATAGAATTCTTATGATTCTTAAAACGCGATATCGCATCTCATTTCTATATTTCATGGTAAGGTATAATATGATTTGCGAAGTGTTATGTATTCCTCGTCTACACTTCAAATGAATGTGAATGCGACACTTCCTCGCTAGGAAGTAGCGGTTGCAGATGTCTACGTATCGTAGCAATAGCTTTCTAATGCTTCCTACAACGCGATATCGCAACTAATTTCTATGTTTCATGGTAAGATATAATATGATTTGCGAAGTGTTATGTATTCCTCGTCTACACTTCAAATGAATGTGAATGCGACATTTCTTTGCAAGGAAATAGCGTTTGCAGATGTCTACCTATCGTAGCCATAGAGTTCTTATGATTCTTAAAACGCGATATCGCATCTCATTCCTATATTTCATGGTAAGGTATAATATGATTTGCGATGTGTTATGTATTCCTCGTCTACACTTCAAATGAATGTGAATGCGACACTTCCTCGCTAGGAAATAGCGTCTGCAGATGTCTAGGTATCGTAGCAATAGAGTTCTAATGCTTCTTAAAACGAGATATTGCATCTCTTATCTATGTTTCATGATAAGATATAATATTCATTGTGAAGAGTTATGCATTCCTCGTCTACGATTCAAATGAATGTAAATGCTACACTTCCTCGCAAGGAAATAGCGTTTGCAGATGTCTACGTATCGTAGCAATGGTTTTCTGATGCTTCTTAGAACGCGATATCGCTTCTCATTTCTATGTTCCATGGTAAGATATAATATGACTTGCGAAGTGTTATGTATTCCTCGTCTACACATCAAATGAACGTAAATGCGACACTTCCGTGCAAGGAAATAGCGTTTGCCGATGTCTACGTATCGTAGCAATAGCTTTCTAATGCTTCCTACAACGCCATATCGCATCTCATTTCTATGTTTCATGGTAAGATATAATATGATTTGCGAAGTGTTATGCATTGCTCGTCTACGATTGAAATGAAAGTAAATGCAACACTTCCTTGCAAGGAAATAGCGTTTGCTGATGTCTACGTATCATAGCAATAGAGTTCATATGATTCTTGAAACGTGATATCGCATCTCATTTCTATGTCTCATGGTAAGATATAACATGATTTGCGAAGTGTTGTGTATTCTTCGTCTACACTTCAAATGAATGTGATTGCGATACTTCCCCGCTAGGAAATAGCGTTTGAAGATGTCTACGTATCGTAGCAATAGCTTTCTAATGCATCTTAAAACCCCGATATCGCAACTCATTTCTATGTTTCACGGTAAGATATAATATGATCTGCGAAGTATCATGTATTCCTCGTCTACACTTCAAACGAATGTAAATGCGACACTTCCTTGCAAGGAAATAGCGTTTGCAGACGTCTACGTATCGAAGCAATAGAGTTCAAATGCTTCTTAAAACGAGATATTGCATCTCATATCTATGTTTCATGATAAGATATAATACTCATTGCGAAGTGTTATGTTTTCCTCGTCTACACTTCAAATGAATGTGAATGCGACACTTCCTCGCTAGGAAATAGCGTTTGCAGATGTCTACGTATCGTAGCAATAGAGTTCTAATGCTTCATAGATCGCGATATCGCATCTCATTTCTATGTTTCATGGTAAGATATAATATGATTTGCGAAGTGTTATGTATTCCTCGTCTACACTTCAAATGAATGTAAATGCGACACTTCCTTGCAAGGAAATAGCGTTTGCAGATGTCTACGTATCGTAGCAATAGAGTTCTTATGATTCTTAAAACGCGAAATCGCATCTCATTTCTATGTTTCATGGTAAGGTATAATATGATTTGCGAAGTGATATGCATTCCTCGTCTACATTTCAAATGAATGTAAATGCGACACTTCCTTGCAAAGAAATAGCATTTGCAGATGTCTACGTATCGTAGCAATAGAGTTCTAATGCTTCTTAAAATGCGATATCGCATCTCATTTCTATGTTTCATGGTAAGATATAATATGATTTGCGAAGTATCACGTATTCCTCGTCTACACTTCAAATGAATGTAAATGCCACACTTCCTTGCAAGGAAATTGCGTTTGCAGATGTCTACGTATCGTAACAATAGAGTTTATATGATTCTTAAAACGCGATATTGCATCTCATTTCTATGTTTCATGGTAAGATATAATATGATTTGCGAAGTGTTATGTATTCCTCGTCTACACTTCAAATGAATGTGAATGCGACACTTCCTCGCTAGGAAATAGCGCTTGCAGATGTCTACGTATCGTAGCCATAGAGTTCTTATGATTCTTAAAACGCGATATCGCATCTCATTCCTATATTTCATGGTAAGGTATAATATGATTTGCGATGTGTTATGTATTCCTCGTCTACACTTCAAATGAATGTGAATGCGACACTTCCTCGCTAGGAAATAGCGTCTGCAGATGTCTAGGTATCGTAGCAATAGAGTTCTAATGCTTCTTAAAACGAGATATTGCATCTCTTACCTATGTTTCATGATAAGATATAATATTCATTGTGAAGAGTTATGCATTCCTCGTCTACGATTCAAATGAATGTAAATGCGACACTTCCTTGCAAGGAAATAGCGTTTGCAGATGTCTACGTATCGTAGCAATAGAGTTCTAATGCTTCTTAGAACGCGATATCGCGTCTCATTTCTATGTTCCATGGTAAGATATAATATGACTTGCGAAGTGTTATGTATTCCTCGTCTACACATCAAATGAACGTAAATGCGACACTTCCGTGCAAGGAAATAGCGTTTGCCGATGTCTACGTATCGTAGCAATAGCTTTCTAATGCTTCCTACAACGCCATATCGCATCTCATTTCTATGTTTCATGGTAAGATATAATATGATTTGCGAAGTATCACGTATTCCTCGTCTACACTTCAAATGAATGTAAATGCCACACTTCCTTGCAAGGAAATTGCGTTTGCAGATGTCTACGTATCGTAACAATAGAGTTTATATGATTCTTAAAACGCGATATTGCATCTCATTTCTATGTTTCATGGTAAGATATAATATGATTTGCGAAGTGTTATGTATTCCTCGTCTACACTTCAAATGAATGTGAATGCGACACTTCCTCGCTAGGCAATAGCGTTTGCAGATGTCTACGTATCGTAGGAATAGAGTTCTAATGCTTCTTAAAACACGAAATCGCATCTCATTTCTATGTTTCATGGTAAGATATAACATGATTTGCGAAGTGTTATATATTCCTCGTCTACACTTCAAATGAATGTGAATGCGATACTTTCTCGCTAGGAAATAGCGTTTGCAGATGTCTACGTATCGTAGCAATAGCTTTCTAATGCTTCTTAAAACGCGATATCGCATCTCATTTCTATGTTTCATGGTAGGATATAATATGATTTGCGAAGTGTCATGTATTCCTCGTCTACACTTCAAATGAATGTAAATGCGACTCTTCCTTGCTAGGAAATAGCGTCTGCAGATGTCTAGGTATCGTAGCAATAGAGTTCTAATGCCTCAAAAACGCGGTATCGCATCTCATTTCTATGTTTCATGGTAAGATATAATATTCATTGCGAATTGTTATGTATTCCTCGTCTACACTTCAAATGAATGTGAATGCGACACTTCCTCGCTAGGAAATAGCGTCTGCAGATGTCTAGGTATCGTAGCAATAGAGTTCTAATGCTTCTTAAAACGAGATATTGCATCTCTTACCTATGTTTCATGATAAGATATAATATTCATTGTGAAGAGTTATGCATTCCTCGTCTACGATTCAAATGAATGTAAATGCGACACTTCCTTGCAAGGAAATAGCGTTTGCTGATGTCTACGTATCGAAGCAGTAAAGTTCAAATGCTTCTTAAAACGCGATATCGCATCTCATTTCTATGTTTCATGGTAAGATATAATATGATTTGCGAAGTATCATGTATTCCTAGTCTACACTTCAAATGAATGTAAATGCGACACTTCCTTGCAAGCAAATAGCGTTTGCAAATATCTACCTATCGTAGCAATAGTGTTCTAATGCTTCTTAAAACGCGATATCGCATCTCATTTCTATGTTTCATGGTAAGATATAATATGATTTGCCAAGTATCATGTATTCCTCGTCTACACTTCAAATGAATATGAATGCGACACATCCTCGCTAGGAAATAGCGTTTGCAGATGTCTACGTATCGTAGCAATAGAGTTCCAATGCTTCTTAAAACGCGATATCGCATCTCATTTCTATGTTTCATGGTAAGATATAGTATGATTTGCGAAGTGTTATGTATTCCTCGTCTACACTTCATATGAATATAAATGCGACACTTCCTTGCAAGGAAATAGCGTTTGCAGATGTCTACGTATCGTAGCAATAGAGTTCTTATGATCCTTAAAACGCGATATCGCATCTCATTTCTATGTTTCATGGTAAGGTATAATATGATTTGCGAAGTGATATGTATTCCTCGTCTACATTTCAAATGAATGTAAATGCGACACTTCCTTGCAAGGATATAGCGCTTGCAGATGTCTACGTATCGTAGCAATGGATTTCTGATGCTTCTTAAAACGCGATATCGCATCTCATTTCTATGTTTCATTGTAAGATATAATATGATTTGCGAAGTGTTATGTATTCCTCGTCTACATTTCAAATGAATGTAAATGCGACACTTCCTTGCAAGGAAATATCGTTTGCAAATGTCTACGTATCGAAGCAATAGAGTTCAAATGCTTCTTAAAACGCGATATCGCATCTCATTTCTATGTTTCATGGTAGGATGTAATACGATTTGCGAAGTGTTATGTATTCCTCGTCTACACTTCAAATGAATGTAAATGCGACACTTCCTTGCAAGGAAATAGCGTTTGCGGATGTCTACCTATCGTAGCAATAGAGTTCTAATGCTTCTTAAAACGCGATATCGCATCTCATTTCTATGTTTCATGGTAAGATATAGTATGATTTGCGAAGTGTTATGTATTCCTCGTCTACACTTCAAATGAATGTGAATGCGACTCTTCCTTGCAAGGAAATAGCGTTTGCAGATGTCTACGTATCGTAGCAATAGAGTTCTTATGCTTCTTAAAACACGAAATCGCGTCTCATTTCTATGTTTCATGGTAAGATATAATATGATTTGCGAAGTGTCATGTATTCCTCGTCTACACTTCAAATGAATGTAAATGCGACACTTCCTTGCTAGGAAATAGCGTCTGCAGATGTCTAGGTATCGTAGCAATAGAGTTCTAATGCTTCTTAAAACGCGATATCGCATCTCATTTCTATGTTTCATGGTAAGATATAATATTCATTGCGAAGTGTTATGTATTCCCCGTCTACACTTCAAATGAATGTGAATGCGACACTTCCTCGCTAGGAAATAGCGTTTGCAGATGTCTACGTATCGTAGCAATAGATTTCTAAAGCTTCTTAAAACGCGATATCGCATCGCATTTCTATGTTTCATGGTAAGATATAGTATGATTTGCGAAGTGTTATGCATTCCTCGTCTACACTTCAAACGAATGTAAATGCGACACTTCCTTGCTAGGAAATAGCGTCTGCAGATGTCTAGGTATCGTAGCAATAGAGTTCTAATGCTTCTTAAAACGCGATATCGCATCTCATTTCTATGTTTCATGGTAAGATATAATATTCATTGCGAAGTGTTATGTATTCCTCGTCTACACTTCAAATGAATGTGAATGCGACACTTCCTCGCTAGGAAATAGCGTTTGCAGATGTCTACGTATCGTAGCAATAGATTTCTAAAGCTCCTTAAAACGCGATATCGCATCGCATTTCTATGTTTCATGGTAAGATATAGTATGATTTGCGAAGTGTTATGTATTCCTCGTCTACACTTCAAATGAATATAAATGCGACACTTCCTTGCAAGGAAATAGCGTTTGCAGATGTCTACGTATCGTAGCAATAGAGTTCTTATGATTCTTAAAACGCGATATCGCATCTCATTTCTATGTTTCATGGTAAGGTATAATATGATTTGCGAAGTGATATGTATTCCTCGTCTATGTTTCAAATGAATGTAAATGCGCCACTTCCATGCAAGGAAATAGCGTTTGCAGATGTCTACGTATCGTAGCAATGGACTTCTGAAGCTTCTTAGAACGCGATATCGCATCTCATTTCTATGTTTCATGGTAAGATATAATATGATATGCGATGTGTCATGTATTCCTCGTCTACACTTCAAATGAATGTAAATGCGACACTTCCTTGCAAGGAAAAAGCGTTTGCAGATGTCTACGTATCGTAGCAATAGAGTTCTTATAATTCTTAAAACGCGATATCGGATCTCATTTCTATGTTTCATGGTAGGATATAATATGATTTGCGAAGTGTTATGTATTCCTCGCCTACACATCAAACGAATGTAAATGCGACACTTGCTTGCAAGGAAATAGCGTTTGCAAATGTCTACCTATCGTAGCAATAGAGTTCTTATGATTCTTAAAACGCGATATTGCATCTCATTTCTATGTTTCATGGTAAGATATAATATGATTTGCGAAGTGTCATGTATTCCTCGTCTACACTTCAAATGAATGTGAATGCGACACCTCCTCGCTAGGAAATAGCGTTTGCAGATGTCTACGTATCGTAGCAATAGAGTTCTAATGCTTCTTAAAACGCGATATCGCATCTCATTTCTATGTTTCATGGTAAGATATAATATGATTTGCGAAGTGTCATGTATTCCTCGTCTACACTTCAAATGCATGTAAATGCGACACTTCCTTGCTAGGAATTAGCGTCTGCAGATGTCTAGGTATCGTAGCAATAGAGTTCTAATGCTTCTTGAAACGCGATATCGCATCTCATTTCTATGTTTCATGGTAAGACATAATATGATTTGCGAAGTGTTATGTATGCCAAGTCTACACTTCAAATGAATGTATATGCGACACTTCCTTGTAAGGAAATAGCGTTTGCAGATGTCTACCTATCGTAGCAATAGAGTTCTAGTGCTTCTTAAAAGCCGATATCGCATCTCATTTCTATGTTTCATGGTAAGATATAATATGATTTGCGAAGTGTCATGTATTCCTCGTCTACACTTCAGATGAATGTAAATGCGACACTTCCTTGCTAGGAAATAGCGTCTGCAGATATCTAAGTATCGTAGCAATAGAGTACTTATGCTTCTTAAAACGCGATGTCGCATCTCATTTCTATGTTTCATAGTAAGATATAAGATGATTTGCGAAGTGTTATGTATTCCTCGTCTACACTTCAAATGAATGAAAATGCGACACTTCCTTGCAAGGAAATAGCGTTTGCAGATGTCTACGTATCGAAGCAATAGAGTTCAAATGCTTCTTAAAACGAGATATTGCATCTCATATCTATGTTTCATGGTAAGATATAATATTCATTGCGAAGTGTTATGCATTCCTCGCTACGATTCAAATGAATGTAAATGCGGCACTTCCTTGCTAGGAAATAGCGTCTGCAGATGTCTAGGTATCGTAGCAATAGAGTTCTAATGCTTCTTAAAACGCGATATCGCATCTCATTTCTATGTTTCATGGTAAGATATAATATTCATTGCGAAGTGTTATGTATTCCTCGTCTACACTTCAAATGAATGTGAATGCGACACTTCCTCGCTAGGAAATAGCGTTTGCAGATGTCTACGTATCGTAGCAATAGATTTCTAAAGCTTCTTAAAACGCGATATCGCATCGCATTTCTATGTTTCATGGTAAGATATAGTATGATTTGCGAAGTGTTATGTATTCCTCGTCTACACTTCAAATGAATATAAATGCGACACTTCCTTGCAAGGAAATAGCGTTTGCAGATATCTACGTATCGTAGCAATGGACTTCTGAAGCTTCTTAGAACGCGATATCGCATCTCATTTCTATGTTTCATGGTAAGATATAATATGATATGCGAAGTATCATGTATTCCTCGTCTACACTTCAAATGAATGTAAATGCGACACTTCCTTGCAAGGAAAAAGCGTTTGCAGATGTCTGCGTATCGTAGCAATAGAGTTCTTATAATTCTTAAAACGCGATATCGGATCTCATTTCTATGTTTCATGGTAGGATATAATCTGATTTGCGAAGTGTTATGTATTCCTCGCCTACACATCAAACGAATGTAAATGCGACACTTCCTTGCAAGGAAATAGCGTTTGCAAATGTCTACCTATCGTAGCAATAGTGTTCTAAAGCTTCTAAAAACGCGATATCGCATCTCATTTCTATGTTTCATGGTAAGATATAATATGATTTGCGAAGTATCATGTATTCCTCGTCTACGATTCAAATGAATGTAAATGCGACACTTCCTTGCAAGGAAATAGCGTTTGCAGATGTCTACCTATCGTAGCAATAGAGTTCTTATGATTCTTAAAACGCGATATTGCATCTCATTTCTATGTTTCATGGTAAGATATAATATGATTTGCGAAGTGTCATGTATTCCTCGTCTACACTTCAAATGAATGTGAATGCGACACCTCCTCGCTAGGAAATAGCGTTTGCAGATGTCTACGTATCGTAGCAATAGAGTTCTAATGCTTCTTAAAACGCGATATCGCATCTCATTTCTATGTTTCATGGTAAGATATAATATGATTTGCGAAGTGTCATGTATTCCTCGTCTACACTTCAAATGCATGTAAATGCGACACTTCCTTGCTAGGAATTAGCGTCTGCAGATGTCTAGGTATCGTAGCAATAGAGTTCTAATGCTTCTTGAAACGCGATATCGCATCTCATTTCTATGTTTCATGGTAAGACATAATATGATTTGCGAAGTGTTATGTATGCCAAGTCTACACTTCAAATGAATGTATATGCGACACTTCCTTGTAAGGAAATAGCGTTTGCAGATGTCTACCTATCGTAGCAATAGAGTTCTAGTGCTTCTTAAAAGCCGATATCGCATCTCATTTCTATGTTTCATGGTAAGATATAATATGATTTGCGAAGTGTCATGTATTCCTCGTCTACACTTCAGATGAATGTAAATGCGACACTTCCTTGCTAGGAAATAGCGTCTGCAGATATCTAAGTATCGTAGCAATAGAGTTCTTATGCTTCTTAAAACGCGATGTCGCATCTCATTTCTATGTTTCATAGTAAGATATAATATGATTTGCGAAGTGTTATGTATTCCTCGTCTACACTTCAAATGAATGAAAATGCGACACTTCCTTGCAAGGAAATAGCGTTTGCAGATGTCTACGTATCGAAGCAATAGAGTTCAAATGCTTCTTAAAACGAGATATTGCATCTCATATCTATGTTTCATGGTAAGATATAATATTCATTGCGAAGTGTTATGCATTCCTCGCTACGATTCAAATGAATGTAAATGCGGCACTTCCTTGCTAGGAAATAGCGTCTGCAGATGTCTAGGTATCGTAGCAATAGAGTTCTAATGCTTCTTAAAACGCGATATCGCATCTCATTTCTATGTTTCATGGTAAGATATAATATTCATTGCGAAGTGTTATGTATTCCTCGTCTACACTTCAAATGAATGTGAATGCGACACTTCCTCGCTAGGAAATAGCGTTTGCAGATGTCTACGTATCGTAGCAATAGATTTCTAAAGCTTCTTAAAACGCGATATCGCATCGCATTTCTATGTTTCAAGGTAAGATATAGTATGATTTGCGAAGTGTTATGTATTCCTCGTCTACACTTCAAATGAATATAAATGCGACACTTCCTTGCAAGGAAATAGCGTTTGCAGATGTCTACGTATCGTAGCAATAGAGTTCTTATGATTCTTAAAACGCGATATCGCATCTCATTCCTATGTTTCATGGTAAGGTATAATATGATTTGCGAAGTGATATGTATTCCTCGTCTATATTTCAAATGAATGTAAATGCGACACTTCCATGCAAGGAAATAGCGTTTGCAGATGTCTACGTATCGTAGCAATGGACTTCTGAAGCTTCTTAGAATGCGATATCGCATCTCATTTCTATGTTTCATGGTAAGATATAATATGATATGCGAAGTATCATGTATTCCTCGTCTACACTTCAAATGAATGTAAATGCGACACTTCCTTGCAAGGAAAAAGCGTTTGCAGATGTCTACGTATCGTAGCAATAGAGTTCTTATAATTCTTAAAACGCGATATCGGATCTCATTTCTATGTTTCATGGTAGGATATAATATGATTTGCGAAGTGTTATGTATTCCTCGCCTACACATCAAACGAATGTAAATGCGACACTTGCTTGCAAGGAAATAGCGTTTGCAAATGTCTACCTATCGTAGCAATAGAGTTCTTATGATTCTTAAAACTCGATATTGCATCTCATTTCTATGTTTCATGGTAAGATATAATATGATTTGCGAAGTGTCATGTATTCCTCGTCTACACTTCAAATGAATGTGAATGCGACACCTCCTCGCTAGGAAATAGCGTTTGCAGATGTCTACGTATCGTAGCAATAGAGTTCTAATGCTTCTTAAAACGCGATATCGCATCTCATTTCTATGTTTCATGGTAAGATATAATATGATTTGCGAAGTGTCATGTATTCCTCGTCTACACTTCAAATGCATGTAAATGCGACACTTCCTTGCTAGGAATTAGCGTCTGCAGATGTCTAGGTATCGTAGCAATAGAGTTCTAATGCTTCTTGAAACGCGATATCGCATCTCATTTCTATGTTTCATGGTAAGACATAATATGATTTGCGAAGTGTTATGTATGCCAAGTCTACACTTCAAATGAATGTATATGCGACACTTCCTTGTAAGGAAATAGCGTTTGCAGATGTCTACCTATCGTAGCAATAGAGTTCTAGTGCTTCTTAAAAGCCGATATCGCATCTCATTTCTATGTTTCATGGTAAGATATAATATGATTTGCGAAGTGTCATGTATTCCTCGTCTACACTTCAGATGAATGTAAATGCGACACTTCCTTGCTAGGAAATAGCGTCTGCAGATATCTAAGTATCGTAGCAATAGAGTACTTATGCTTCTTAAAACGCGATGTCGCATCTCATTTCTATGTTTCATAGTAAGATATAAGATGATTTGCGAAGTGTTATGTATTCCTCGTCTACACTTCAAATGAATGAAAATGCGACACTTCCTTGCAAGGAAATAGCGTTTGCAGATGTCTACGTATCGAAGCAATAGAGTTCAAATGCTTCTTAAAACGAGATATTGCATCTCATATCTATGTTTCATGGTAAGATATAATATTCATTGCGAAGTGTTATGCATTCCTCGCTACGATTCAAATGAATGTAAATGCGACACTTCCTTGCTAGGAATTAGCGTCTGCAGATGTCTAGGTATCGTAGCAATAGAGTTCTAATGCTTCTTAAAACGCGATATCGCATCTCATTTCTATGTTTCATGGTAAGATATAATATTCATTGCGAAGTGTTATGTATTCCTCGTCTACACTTCAAATGAATGTGAATGCGACACTTCCTCGCTAGGAAATAGCGTTTGCAGATGTCTACGTATCGTAGCAATAGATTTCTAAAGCTTCTTAAAACGCGATATCGCATCGCATTTCTATGTTTCATGGTAAGATATAGTATGATTTGCGAAGTGTTATGTATTCCTCGTCTACACTTCAAATGAATATAAATGCGACACTTCCTTGCAAGGAAATAGCGTTTGCAGATATCTACGTATCGTAGCAATGGACTTCTGAAGCTTCTTAGAACGCGATATCGCATCTCATTTCTATGTTTCATGGTAAGATATAATATGATATGCGAAGTATCATGTATTCCTCGTCTACACTTCAAATGAATGTAAATGCGACACTTCCTTGCAAGGAAAAAGCGTTTGCAGATGTCTGCGTATCGTAGCAATAGAGTTCTTATAATTCTTAAAACGCGATATCGGATCTCATTTCTATGTTTCATGGTAGGATATAATCTGATTTGCGAAGTGTTATGTATTCCTCGCCTACACATCAAACGAATGTAAATGCGACACTTCCTTGCAAGGAAATAGCGTTTGCAAATGTCTACCTATCGTAGCAATAGTGTTCTAAAGCTTCTAAAAACGCGATATCGCATCTCATTTCTATGTTTCATGGTAAGATATAATATGATTTGCGAAGTATCATGTATTCCTCGTCTACGATTCAAATGAATGTAAATGCGACACTTCCTTGCAAGGAAATAGCGTTTGCAGATGTCTACCTATCGCAGCAATAGAGTTCTTATGATTCTTAAAACGCGATATTGCATCTCATTTCTATGTTTCATGGTAAGATATAATATGATTTGCGAAGTGTCATGTATTCCTCGTCTACACTTCAAATGAATGTGAATGCGACACCTCCTCGCTAGGAAATAGCGTTTGCAGATGTCTACGTATCGTAGCAATAGAGTTCTAATGCTTCTTAAAACGCGATATCGCATCTCATTTCTATGTTTCATGGTAAGATATAATATGATTTGCGAAGTGTCATGTATTCCTCGTCTACACTTCAAATGCATGTAAATGCGACACTTCCTTGCTAGGAATTAGCGTCTGCAGATGTCTAGGTATCGTAGCAATAGAGTTCTAATGCTTCTTGAAACGCGATATCGCATCTCATTTCTATGTTTCATGGTAAGACATAATATGATTTGCGAAGTGTTATGTATGCCAAGTCTACACTTCAAATGAATGTATATGCGACACTTCCTTGTAAGGAAATAGCGTTTGCAGATGTCTACCTATCGTAGCAATAGAGTTCTAGTGCTTCTTAAAAGCCGATATCGCATCTCATTTCTATGTTTCATGGTAAGATATAATATGATTTGCGAAGTGTCATGTATTCCTCGTCTACACTTCAGATGAATGTAAATGCGACACTTCCTTGCTAGGAAATAGCGTCTGCAGATATCTAAGTATCGTAGCAATAGAGTTCTTATGCTTCTTAAAACGCGATGTCGCATCTCATTTCTATGTTTCATAGTAAGATATAATATGATTTGCGAAGTGTTATGTATTCCTCGTCTACACTTCAAATGAATGAAAATGCGACACTTCCTTGCAAGGAAATAGCGTTTGCAGATGTCTACGTATCGAAGCAATAGAGTTCAAATGCTTCTTAAAACGAGATAGTGCATCTCATATCTATGTTTCATGGTAAGATATAATATTCATTGCGAAGTGTTATGCATTCCTCGCTACGATTCAAATGAATGTAAATGCGGCACTTCCTTGCTAGGAAATAGCGTCTGCAGATGTCTAGGTATCGTAGCAATAGAGTTCTAATGCTTCTTAAAACGCGATATCGCATCTCATTTCTATGTTTCATGGTAAGATATAATATTCATTGCGAAGTGTTATGTATTCCTCGTCTACACTTCAAATGAATGTGAATGCGACACTTCCTCGCTAGGAAATAGCGTTTGCAGATGTCTACGTATCGTAGCAATAGATTTCTAAAGCTTCTTAAAACGCGATATCGCATCGCATTTCTATGTTTCATGGTAAGATATAGTATGATTTGCGAAGTGTTATGTATTCCTCGTCTACACTTCAAATGAATATAAATGCGACACTTCCTTGCAAGGAAATAGCGTTTGCAGATGTCTACGTATCGTAGCAATAGAGTTCTTATGATTCTTAAAACGCGATATCGCATCTCATTCCTATGTTTCATGGTAAGGTATAATATGATTTGCGAAGTGATATGTATTCCTCGTCTATATTTCAAATGAATGTAAATGCGACACTTCCATGCAAGGAAATAGCGTTTGCAGATGTCTACGTATCGTAGCAATGGACTTCTGAAGCTTCTTAGAACGCGATATCGCATCTCATTTCTATGTTTCATGGTAAGATATAATATGATATGCGAAGTATCATGTATTCCTCGTCTACACTTCAAATGAATGTAAATGCGACACTTCCTTGCAAGGAAAAAGCGTTTGCAGATGTCTACGTATCGTAGCAATAGAGTTCTTATAATTCTTAAAACGCGATATCGGATCTCATTTCTATGTTTCATGGTAGGATATAATCTGATTTGCGAAGTGTTATGTATTCCTCGCCTACACATCAAACGAATGTAAATGCGACACTTCCTTGCAAGGAAATAGCGTTTGCAAATGTCTACCTATCGTAGCAATAGTGTTCTAAAGCTTCTAAAAACGCGATATCGCATCTCATTTCTATGTTTCATGGTAAGATATAATATGATTTGCGAAGTATCATGTATTCCTCGTCTACGATTCAAATGAATGTAAATGCGACACTTCCTTGCAAGGAAATAGCGTTTGCAAATGTCTACGTATCGAAGCAATAGAGTTCAAATGTTTCTTAAAACGCGATATCGCATCTCATTCCTAAGTTTCATGGTAAGATATAATATGATTTGCGAAGTATCATGTATTCCTCGTCTACACTTCAAATGAATGTAAATGCGACACTTCCTTGCAAGGAAATTGCGTTTGCAGATGTCTACGTATCGTAGCAATAGAGTTTATATGATACTTAAAACGCGATATCGCATCTCATTTCTATGTTTCATGGTAAGATATAATATGATTTGCGAAGTGTTATGTATTCCTCGTCTACACTTCAAATGAATGTAAATGCGACACTTCCTTGCAAGGAAATAGCGTTTGCAGAAGTCTACGTATCGAAGCAATAGAGTTCAAATGCTTCTTAAAACGAGATATTGCATCTCATATCTGTGTTTCATGGTAAGATATAATATTCATTGCGAAGTGTTATGCATTCCTCGTCTACGATTCAAATGAATGTAAGTGCGACACTTCCTTGCAAGGAAATAGCGTTTGCAGATGACTACCTATCGTAGCAGTAGTGTTCTAATGCTTCTTAGAACGCGCTATCGCATCTCATTTCTATGTTTCATGGTAAGATATAATACGATTTGCGTAGTGTTATGTATTCCTCGTCTACACTTCAAATCAATGTAAATCCGACATTTCCTTGCAAGGAAATAGCGTTTGCAGATGTCTACGTATCGAAGCAATAGAGTTCAAATGCTTCTTAAAACGAGATATTGCATCTCATATCTATGTTTCATGATAAGATATAATATTCATTGCGAAGTGTTATGCATTCCTCGTCTACGATTCGAATGAATGTAAATGCGACACTTGCTTGCAAGGAAATAGCGTTTGCAATTGTCTACCTATCGTAGCAATAGTGTTCTAAAGCTTGTAAAAACGCGATATCGCATCTCATTTCTATGTTTCATGGTAAGATATAATATGATTTGCGAAGTATCATGTATTCCTCGTCTACGATTCAAATGAATGTAAATGCGACACTTCCTTGCAAGGAAATAGCGTTTGCAAATGTCTACGTATCGAAGCAATAGAGTTCAAATGTTTCTTGAAACGCGATATCGCATCTCATTTCTAAGTTTCATGGTAAGATATAATATGATTTCCGAAGTATCATGTTTTCCTCGTCTACACTTCAAATGAATGTAAATGCGACACTTCCTTGCAAGGAAATTGCGTTTGCAGATGTCTACGTATCGTAGCAATAGAGTTTATATGATACTTAAAACGCGATATCGCATCTCATTTCTATGTTTCATGGTAAGATATAATATGATTTGCGAAGTGTTATGTATTCCTCGTCTACACTTCAAATGAATGTAAATGCGACACTTCCTTGCAAGGAAATAGCTTTTGCAGAAGTCTACGTATCGAAGCAATAGAGTTCAAATGCTTCTTAAAACGAGATATTGCATCTCATATCTGTGTTTCATGGTAAGATATAATATTCATTGCGAAGTGTTATGCATTCCTCGTCTACGATTCAAATGAATGTAAGTGCGACACTTCCTTGCAAGGAAATAGCGTTTGCAGATGTCTACCTATCGTAGCAGTAGTGTTCTAATGCTTCTTAGAATGCGATATCGCATCTCATTTCTATGTTTCATGGTAAGATATAATATGATTTGCGAAGTGTTATGTATTCCTCGTCTACACTTCAAATCAATGTAAATCCGACATTTCCTTGCAAGGAAATAGCGTTTGCAGATGTCTACGTATCGAAGCAATAGAGTTCAAATGCTTCTTAAAACGAGATATTGCATCTCATATCTATGTTTCATGATAAGATATAATATTCATTGCGAAGTGTTATGCATTCCTCGTCTACGATTCGAATGAATGTAAATGCGACACTTGCTTGCAAGGAAATAGCGTTTGCAAATGTCTACCTATCGTAGCAATAGAGTTCTTATGATTCTTAAAACGCGATATTCCATCTCATTTCTATGTTTCATGGTAAGATATAATATGATTTGCGAAGAGTCATGTATTCCTCGTCTACACTTCAAATGAATGTGAATGCGACACATCCTCGCTAGGAAATAGCGTTTGCAGATATCTACGTATCGTAGCAATAGAGTTCTAATGCTTCTTAAAACGCGATATCGCATCTCATTTCTATGTTTCATGGTAAGATATAATATGATTTGCGAAGTGTCATGTATTCCTCGTCTACACTTCAAATGCATGTAAATGCGACACTTCCTTGCTAGGAATTAGTGTCTGCAGATGTCTAGGTATCGTAGCAATAGAGTTCTAATGCTTCTTGAAACGCGATGTCGCATCTCATTTCTATGTTTCATGGTAAGACATAATATGATTTGCGAAGTGTTATGTATGCCTAGTCTACACTTCAAATGAATGTATATGCGACACTTCCTTGTAAGGAAATAGCGTTTGCAGATGTCTACCTATCGTAGCAATAGAGTTCTAGTGCTTCTTAAAAGCCGATATCGCATCTCATTTCTATGTTTCATGGTAAGATATAATATGATTTGCGAAGTGTCATGTATTCCTCGTCTACACTTCAGATGAATGTAAATGCGAAACTTCCTTGCTAGGAAATAGCGTCTGCAGATATCTAAGTATCGTAGCAATAGAGTTCTTATGCTTCTTAAAACGCGATGTCGCATCTCATTTCTATGTTTCATGGTAAGATATAATATGATTTGCGAAGTGTTATGTATTCCTCGTCTACACTTCAAATGAATGAAAATGCGACACTTCCTTGCAAGGAAATAGCGTTTGCAGATGTCTACGTATCGAAGCAATAGAGTTCAAATGCTTCTTAAAACGAGATATTGCATCTCATATCTATGTTTCATGATAAGATATAATATTCATTGCGAAGTGTTATGCATTCCTCGTCTACGATTCGAATGAATGTAAATGCGACACTTGCTTGCAAGGAAATAGCGTTTGCAAATGTCTACCTATCGTAGCAATAGAGTTCTTATGATTCTTAAAACGCGATATTCCATCTCATTTCTATGTTTCATGGTAAGATATAATATGATTTGCGAAGTGTCATGTATTCCTCGTCTACACTTCAAATGAATGTGAATGCGACACCTCCTCGCTAGGAAATAGCGTTTGCAGATATCTACGTATCGTAGCAATAGAGTTCTAATGCTTCTTAAAACGCGATATCGCATCTCATTTCTATGTTTCATTGTAAGATATAATATGATTTGCGAAGTGTCATGTATTCCTCGTCTACACTTCAAATGCATGTAAATGCGACACTTCGTTGCTAGGAATTAGTGTCTGCAGATGTCTAGGTATCGTAGCAATAGAGTTCTAATGCTTCTTGAAACGCGATGTCGCATCTCATTTCTATGTTTCATGGTAAGACATAATATGATTTGCGAAGTGTTATGTATGCCTAGTCTACACTTCAAATGAATGTATATGCGACACTTCCTTGTAAGGAAATAGCGTTTGCAGATGTCTACCTATCGTAGCAATAGAGTTCTAGTGCTTCTTAAAAGCCGATATCGCATCTCATTTCTATGTTTCATGGTAAGATATAATATGATTTGCGAAGTGTCATGTATTCCTCGTCTACACTTCAGATGAATGTAAATGCGAAACTTCCTTGCTAGGAAATAGCGTCTGCAGATATCTAAGTATCGTAGCAATAGAGTTCTTATGCTTCTTAAAACGCGATGTCGCATCTCATTTCTATGTTTCATGGTAAGATATAATATGATTTGCGAAGTGTTATGTATTCCTCGTCTACACTTCAAATGAATGAAAATGCGACACTTCCTTGCAAGGAAATAGCGTTTGCAGATGTCTACGTATCGAAGCAATAGAGTTCAAATGCTTCTTAAAACGAGATATTGCATCTCATATCTATGTTTCATGGTAAGATATAATATTCATTGCGAAGTGTTATGCATTCCTCGCTACGATTCAAATGAATGTAAATGCGACACTTCCTTGCAAGGAAATAGCGTTTGCAGATGTCTACCTATCGCAGCAGTAGTGTTCTAATGCTTCTTAGAACGCGATATCGCATCTCATTTCTATGTTTCTTGGCAAGATATAATATGATTTGCGAAGTGTTATGTATTCCTCGTCTACACTTCACATGAATGTAAATGCGACACTTCCTTGCAAGGAAATAGCGTTTGCAGATGTCTACGTATCGAAGCAGTAAAGTTCAAATGCTTCTTAATACGCGATATCGCATCTCATTTCTATGTTTCATGGTAAGATATAATATGATTTGCGAAGTATCATGTATTCCTCGTCTACACTTCAAATGAATGTAAATGCGACACTTCCTCGCTAGGAAATAGCGTTTGCAGATGTCTACGTATCGAAGCAATAGAGTTCTTATGATTCTTAAAACGCGATATCACATCTCATTTCTATGTTTCATGGTAAGATGTAATACGATTTGCGAAGTGTTATGTATTCCTCGTCTACACTTCAAATGAATGTAAATGTGACACTTCCTTGCAAGGAAATAGCGTTTGCAAATGTCTACCTATCGTAGCAGGAGTGTTCTAATGCTTCTTAGAACGCGATATCGAATCTCATTTCTATGTTTCATGGTAAGATATAATATGATTTGCGAAGTGTTATGTATTCCTCGTCTACACTTCAAATGAATGTAAATGCGACACTTCCTTGCAAGGAAATAGCGTTTGCAGATGTCTACGTATCGAAGCAATAGAGTTCAAATGCTTCTTAAAACGAGATATTGCATCTCATATCTATGTTTCATGATAAGATATAATATTCATTGCGAAGTATCATGTATTCCTCGTCTACACCTCAAAAGAATGTGAATGCGACACCTCCTCGCTAGGAAATAGCGTCTGCAGATGTCTAGGTATCGTAGCAATAGAGTTCTAA
>NW_027490708.1:0-69657 GCF_050948175.1 Xylocopa sonorina | reverse complement strand
GATTTGCGAAGTGTTATGTATTACTCGTCTACACTTCAAATGAATGTGAATGCGATACTTCCTCGCTAGGAAATAGCGTTTGCAGATGTCTACGTGTCGTAGCAACAGCTTTCTAATGCTACTCAAAACGCGATATCGAATCTCATTTCTATGTTTCACGGTAAGATATAATATGATTTGCGACGTGTCATGTATTACTCGTCTACACTACAAATGAATGTAAATGCGACACTTCCATGCAAGGAAATAGCGTTTGCAGATGTCTACGTATCGAAGCAATAGAGTTCAAATGCTTCTTAAAACGCGATATCGCATCTCATCTCTATGTTTCATGGTAAGATATAATATTATTTGCGAAGTGTTATGTATTCCTCGCCTATACTTCAAATGAATGTAAATGCGAGACTTCTTTGCTAGGAAATAGCGTTTGCAAATGTCTACCTATCGTAGCAGTAGTGTTCTAATGCTTCTTAAAACGCGATATCGTATCTCATTTCTATGTTTCATGGTAAGATATAATATGATTTGCGAAGTGTTATGTATTCCTCGTCTACACATCAACTAAATGTAAATGCGCACTTCCTTGCAAGGAAATAGCGTTTGCAGATGTCAACGTATCGTAGCAATTGATTTCTAATGCTTCTTAAAACGAGATATCGCACCTCATTTCTATGTTTCATGGTAAGATATAATATTCATTGCGAAGTGTTATGCTTTCCTCGTCTACGATTCAAATGAATGTAAATTCGACACTTCCATGCAAGGAAATAGCGTTTGCAGATGTCTACGTATCGTAGCAATAGAGTTCTTATGATTCTTAAAACGCTATATTGCATCTCATTTCTACGTTTCATGGTAGGATATAATATGATTTGCGAAGTATCATGTATTCGTCGTCTACAATTCAAATGAATGTGAATGCGACACTTCCTCGCTAGGAAATAGCGTTTGCAGATGTCTGCGTATCGTAGCAATAGAGTTCTAATGCTTCTTAAAACGCGATATCGCATCTCATTTCCATGTTTCATGGTAGGATATAATATGATTTGCGAAGTATCATGTATTCCTCGTCTACACTTCAAATGAATGTAAATGCGACACTTCCTTGCTAGGAAATAAGCGTCTGCAGATGACTAGGTATCGTAGCAATAGAGTTCTAATGCTTCTTAAAACGCGATATCGCATCTCACTTCTATGTTTCATGGTAAGATATAATATGATTTGCGAGGTGTTATGTATTCCTCGTCTACACTTCAAATGAAAGTAAATGCGACACTTCCTTGCAAGGAAATAGCGATTGCATATGTCTACGTATCGTAGCAATAGAGTTCATATGATTCTTAAAACGCGATATCGCATCTCATTTCTATGTTTCATGGTAAGATATAACATGATTTGCGAAGTATCATGTATTCCTCGTCTACACTTCAAATGAATGTGAATGCGATACTTCCTCACTAGGAAATAGCGTTTGCAGATGTCTACGTATCGTAGCAATAGCTTTTTAATGCTTCTTAAAACGCGATATCGAATCTCATTTCTATGTTTCATGGTAAGATGTAATATGATTTGCGAAGTGTTATGTATTCCTCGTCTACACTTCAAATGAATGTAAATGCGACACTTCCTTGCATGGAAATAGCGATTGCAGATGTCTACGTCTCGTAGCAATAGAGTTCATATGATTCTTAAAACGCGATATCGCATCTCATTTCTATGTTTCATGGTAAGATATAACATGATTTGCGAAGTGTTATGTATTCCTTGTCTACACTTCAAATGAATGTGAATGCGATACTTCCTCGCTAGGAAATAGCGTTTGCAGATGTCTACGTATCGTAGCAATAGCTTCCTTATGCTTCTTAAAACGCGATGTCGAATCGCATTTCTATGTTTCATGGTAAGATATAATATGTTTTGCGAAGTGTCATGTATTCCTCGTCTACACTTCAAATGAATGTAAATGCGACACTTCCTTGCAAGGAAATAGCGTTTGCAGATGTCTACGTATCGTAGCAATAGAGTTCTAATGCTTCTTAAAACGCGAAATCGCATCTCATTTCTATGTTTCATGGTAAGATATAATATGATTTGCGAAGTGTTATGTACTCCTCGTCTACACATCAACTAAATGTAAATGCGCACTTCCTTGCAAGGAAATAGCGTTTGCAGATGTCAATGTATCGTAGCAATAGAGTTCTTATGATTCTTAAAACGCGATATCGCATCTCATTTCTACGTT
Organism: Xylocopa sonorina; assembly: GCF_050948175.1. Classification (NCBI taxonomy): domain Eukaryota; kingdom Metazoa; phylum Arthropoda; class Insecta; order Hymenoptera; family Apidae; genus Xylocopa; species Xylocopa sonorina. The sequence goes on along the minus strand of NW_027490708.1, from coordinate 67,415 downwards.
TCATGGTAAGATATAATATGATTTGCGAAGTTTCATGTATTTCTCGTCTACACTTCAAATGAATGTAAATGCGACACTTCCTTGCTAGGAAATAGCGTCTGCAGATGTCTAGGTATCGTAGCAATAGAGTTCTAATGCTTCTTAAAACGCGATATCGCATCTCATTTCTATGTTTCATGGTAAAATATATTATGATTTGCGAAGTGTTATGTATTCCTCGTCTACACTTCAAGTGAATGTAAATGCGACACTTCCTTGCAAGGAAATAGCGATTGCAGATGTCTACGTCTCGAAGCAATAGAGCTCATATGATTCTTAAAACGCGATATCGCATCTCATTTCTATGTTTCATGGTAAGATATAACATGATTTGCGAAGTGTTATGTATTCCTTGTCTACACTACAAATGAATGTGAATGCGATACTTCCTCGCTAGGAAATTGCGTTTGCAGATGTCTACGTATCGTAGCAATAGCTTTCTAATGCTTCTTAAAACGCGATATCGAATCTCATTTCTATGTTTCATGGTGAGATACAATATGATTTGCGAAGTGTCATGTATTCCTCGCCTACACTTCAAATGAATGTAAATGCGACACTTCCTTGCTAGGAAATAGCGTTTGCAGATGTCTACGTATCGAAGCCATAGAGTTCAAATGCTTCTTAAAACGAAATATTGCATCTCATATCTATGTTTCCTGATAAGATATAATATTCATTGCGACGTGTTATGCATTCCTCGTCTACGATTCAAATGAATGTAAATGCGACATTTCCTTGCAAGGAAATAGCGTTTGCAGAAGTCTACGTATCGTAGCAATAGAGTTCTAATGCTTCTTAAAAAGCGATGTCGAACCTCATTTCTATGTTTCATGGTAAGATATAATATGATTTGCGAAGTGTTATGTATTCCTTGTCTACGATTCAAATGAATGTAAATGCGACACTTCCTTGCTAGGAAATAGCGATTGCAGAAGTCTACGTATCGTAGCAATAGAGTTCTAATGCTTCTTAAAACGCGATATCGCATCTCATTTCTATGTTTCATGGCAAGATGTAATATTATTTGCGAAGTGTTATGTATTCCTCGCCTATACTTCAAATGAATGTAAATGCGAGACTTCTTTGCTAGGAAATAGCGTTTGCAAATGTCTACCTATCGTAGCAATAGTGTTCTAATGCTTCTTAAAACGCGATATCGTATCTCATTTCTATGTTTCATGGTAAGATATAATATGATTTGCGAAGTGTTATGTATTCCTCGTCTACACATCAACTAAATGTAAGTGCGCACTTCCTTGCAAGGAAATAGCGTTTGCAGATGTCAACGTATCGTAGCAATAGAGTTCTTATGATTCTTAAAACGCGATATCGCATCTCATTTCTATGTTTCATGGTAAGATATAATATGATTTGCGAAGTGTTATGTATTCCTCGTCTACACTTCAAATGAATGTAAATGCGACACTTCCTTGCTAGGAAATAGCGTTTGCTGATGTCTACGTATCGAAGCAATAGAGTTCAAATGCTTCTTAAAACGAGATATTGCATCTCATATCTATGTTTCCTGATAAGATATAATATTCATTGCGATGTGTTATGCATTCCTCGTTTACGATTCAAATGAATGTAAATGCGACACTTCCTTGCGAGGAAATAGCGTTTGCAGATGTCTAGGTATCGTAGCAATAGAGTTCTTATGATTCTTAAAACGCGATATCGCATCTCATTTCTATGTTTCATGGTAAGATATAATATGAATTGCGAAGTATCATGTATTCCTCGTCCACACTTCAAATGAATGTAAATGCGACACTTCCTTGCTAGGAAATAGCGTCTGCAGATGTCTAGGTATCGTAGCAATAGAGTTCTAATGCTTCTTCAAACGCGATATCGCATCTCAATTCTATGTTTCATGGTAAGATATAATATGATTTGCGAAGTGTTATGTATTCCTCGTCTACACATCAACTAAATGTAAGTGCGCACTTCCTTGCAAGGAAATAGCGTTTGCAGATGTCAACGTATCGTAGCAATAGAGTTCTTATGATTCTTAAAACGCGATATCGCATCTCAATTCTATGTTTCATGGTAAGATATAATATGATTTGCGAAGTGTTATGTATTCCTCGTCTACACTTCAAATGAATGTAAATGCGACACTTCCTTGCAAGGAAATAGCATTTGCAAATGTCTACCTATCGTAGCAGTAGTGTTCTAATGCTTCTTAGAACGCGACGTCGCATCTCATTTCTATGTTTCATGGTAAGATATAATATGATTTGCGAAGTGTTATGTATTCCTCGTCTACACTTCAAATCAATGTAAATGCGACACTTCCTTGCAAGGAAATAGCGTTTGCAGATGTCTAGGTATCGTAGCAATAGAGTTCTTATGATTCTTAAAACGCGATATCGCATCTCATTTCTATGTTTCATGGTAAGATATAATATGAATTGCGAAGTATCATGTATTCCTCGTCCACACTTCAAATGAATGTAAATGCGACACTTCCTTGCAAGGAAATAGCGTTTGCAGATGTCAACGTATCGTAGCAATAGAGTTCTTATGATTCTTAAAACGCGATATCGCATCTCTTTTCTATGTTTCATGGTAAGATATAATATGATTTGCGAAGTGTTATGTATTCCTCGTCTACACTTCAAATGAATGTAAATGCGACACTTCTTTGCTAGGAAATAGCGTTTGCAGATGTCTACGTATCGTAGCAATAGAGTTCCCATGATTCTTAAAACGCGACATCGCATCTCATTTCTATGTTTCATGGTAAGATATAATATGATTTGCGAAGTGTTGTGTATTCCTCGTCTACACTTCAAATGAATGTAAATGCGACACTTCCTTGCAAGGAAATAGCGTTTGCAAATGTCTACCTATCGTAGCAGTAGTGTTCTAATGCTTCTTAGAACGCGACGTCGCATCTCATTTCTATGTTTCATGGTAAGATATAATATGATTTGCGAAGTGTTATGTATTCCTCGTCTACGCTTCAAATGAATGTAAATGCGACACTTCCTTGCAAGGAAATAGCGTTTGCAGATGTCTACGTATCGTAGCAATAGAGTTCTTATGATTCTGAAAACGCGATATCGCATCTCATTTCTATGTTTCATGTTAAGATATAATATGAGATGCGAAGTGTTATGTATTCCTCGTCTACACTTCAAATGAATGTAAATGCGACACTTCCTTGCAAGGAAATAGCGTTTGCAAATGTCTAGCTATCGTAGCAGTAGTGTTCTAATGCTTCTTAGAACGCGATGTCGCATCTCATTTCTATGTTTCATGGTAAGATATAATATGATTTGCGAAGTGTTATGTATTCCTCGTCTACACTTCAAATGAATGTAAATGCGACACTTCCTTGCAAGGAAATAGCGTTTGCAGATGTCTACGTATCGAAGCAATAGAGTTCAAATGCTTCTTAAAACGAGATATTGCATCTCATATCTATGTTTCATGATAAGATATAATATTCATTGCGACGTGTTATGCATTCCTCGTCTACGATTCAAATGAATGTAAATGCGACACTTCCTTGCGAGGAAATAGCGTTTGCAGATGTCTAGGTATCGTAGCAATAGAGTTCTTATGATTCTTAAAACGCGATATCGCATCTCATTTCTATGTTTCATGGTAAGATATAATATGAATTGCGAAGTATCATGTATTCCTCGTCCACACTTCAAATGAATGTAAATGCGACACTTCCTTGCTAGGAAATAGCGTCTGCAGATGTCTAGGTATCGTAGCAATAGAGTTCTAATGCTTCTTCAAACGCGATATCGCATCTCAATTCTATGTTTCATGGTAGGATATAATATGATTTGCGAAGTGTTATGTATTCCTCGTCTACACTTCAAATGAATGTAAATGCGACACTTCCTTGCAAGGAAATAGCGATTGCAGATGTCTACGTCTGGTAGCAATAGAGTTCATATGATTCTTAAAACGCGATATCGCATCTCATTTCTATGTTTCATGGTAAGATATAACATGATTTGCGAAGTGTTATGCATTCCTTGTCTACGATTCAAATGAATGTAAATGCGACACTTCCTTGCAAGGAAATAGCGTTTGCAGATGTCAACGTATCGTAGCAATAGAGATCTTATGATTCTTAAAACGCGATATCGCATCTCATTTCTATGTTTCATGGTAAGATATAATATGATTTGCGATGTGTTATGTATTCCTCGTCTACACTTCAAATGAATGCAAATGCGACACTTCTTTGCAAGGAAATATCGTTTGCAGATGTCTACGTATCTTAGCAATAGAGTTCCTATGATCCTTAAAACGCGATATCGCATCTCATTTCTATGTTTCATGGTAAGATATAATATGATTTGCGAAGTGTTATGTATTCCTCGTCTACACTTCAAATGAATGTAAATGCGACACACCCTTGCAAGGAAATAGCGTTTGCAAATGTCTACCTATCGTAGCAGTAGTGTTCTAATGCTTCTTAGAACGCGATGTCGCATCTCATTTCTATGTTTCCTGATAAGATATAATATTCATTGCGATGTGTTATGCATTCCTCGTCTACGATTCAAATGAATGTAAATGCGACACTTCCTTCCGAGGAAATAGCGTTTGCAGATGTCTAGGTATCGTAGCAATAGAGTTCTTATGATTCTTAAAACGCGATATCGCATCTCATTTCTATGTTTCATGGTAAGATATAATATGATTTGCGAAGTATCATGTATTCCTCGTCTACACTTCAAATGAATGTAAATGCGACACTTCCTTGCTAGGAAATAGCGTCTGCAGATGTCTAGGTATCGTAGCAATAGAGTTCTAATGCTTCTTAAAACGCGATATCGCATCTCAATTCTATGTTTCATGGTAAGATATAATATGATTTGAGAAGTGTTATGTATTCCTCGTCTACACTTCAAATGAATATAAATGCGACACTTCCTTGCAAGGAAATAGCGACTGCAGATGTCTACGTCTCGTAGCAATAGAGTTCCTATGATTCTTAAAACGCGATACCGCATCTCATTTCTATGTTTCATGGTAAGATATAACATGATTTGCGAAGTGTTATGTATTCCTTGTCTACGATTCAAATGAATGTAAATGCGATACTTCCTTGCAAGGAAATAGCGTTTGCAGATGTCAACGTATCGTAGCAATAGAGTTCTTATGATTCTCAAAACGCGATATCGCACCTCATTTCTATGTTTCATGGTAAGATATAATATGATTCGCGAAGTGTTATGTATTCCTCGTCTACACTTCAGATGAATGTAAATGCGACACTTCCTTGCAAGGAAATAGCGTTTGCAAATGTCTACCTATCGTAGCAGTAGTGTTCTAATGCTTCTTAGAACGCGATGTCGCATCTCATTTCTATGTTTCATGGTAAGATATAATATGATTTGCGAATTGTTATGTATTCCTCGTCTACACTTCAAATGAATGTAAATGCGACACTTCCTTGCAAGGAAATAGCGTTTGCAGATGTCTACGTATCGAAGCAATAGAGTTCAAATGCTTCTTAAAACGAGATATTGCATCTCATATCTATGTTTCATGATAAGATATAATATTCATTGCGAAGTGTTATGTATTCCTTGTCTACACTTCAAATGAATGTGAATGCGATACTTCCTCGCTAGGAAATAGCGTTTGCAGATGTCTACGTATCGTAGCAATAGCTTTCTTATGCTTCTTAAAACGCGATGTCGAATCGCATTTCTATGTTTCATGGTAAGATATAATATGTTTTGCGAAGTGTCATGTATTCCTCGTCTACACTTCAAATGAATGTAAATGCGACACTTCCTTGCAAGGAAATAGCGTTTGCAGATGTCTACGTATCGTAGCAATAGAGTTCTAATGCTTCTTAAAACGCGAAATCGCATCTCATTTCTATGTTTCATGGTAAGATATAATATGATTTGCGAAGTGTTATGTACTCCTCGTCTACACATCAACTAAATGTAAATGCGCACTTCCTTGCAAGGAAATAGCGTTTGCAGATGTCAATGTATCGTAGCAATAGAGTTCTTATGATTCTTAAAACGCTATATCGCATCTCATTTCTACGTTTCATGGTAAGATATAATATGATTTGCGAAGTTTCATGTATTTCTCGTCTACACTTCAAATGAATGTAAATGCGACACTTCCTTGCTAGGAAATAGCGTCTGCAGATGTCTAGGTATCGTAGCAATAGAGTTCTAATGCTTCTTAAAACGCGATATCGCATCTCATTTCTATGTTTCATGGTAAAATATAATATGATTTGCGAAGTGTTATGTATTCCTCGTCTACACTTCAAATGAATGTAAATGCGACACTTCCTTGCAAGGAAATAGCGATTGCAGATGTCTACGTCTCGTAGCAATAGAGCTCATATGATTCTTAAAACGCGATATCGCATCTCATTTCTATGTTTCATGGTAAGATATAACATGATTTGCGAAGTGTTATGTATTCCTTGTCTACACTACAAATGAATGTGAATGCGATACTTCCTCGCTAGGAACTTGCGTTTGCAGATGTCTACGTATCGTAGCAATAGCTTTCTATTGCTTCTTAAAACGCGATATCGAATCTCATTTCTATGTTTCATGGTGAGATACAATATGATTTGCGAAGTGTCATGTATTCCTCGCCTACACTTCAAATGAATGTAAATGCGACACTTCCTTGCTAGGAAATAGCGTTTGCAGATGTCTACGTATCGAAGCCATAGAGTTCAAATGCTTCTTAAACGAGATATTGCATCTCATATCTATGTTTCCTGATAAGATATAATATTCATTGCGACGTGTTATGCATTCCTCGTCTACGATTCAAATGAATGTAAATGCGACATTTCCTTGCAAGGAAATAGCGTTTGCAGAAGTCTACGTATCGTAGCAATAGAGTTCTAATGCTTCTTAAAAAGCGATGTCGAACCTCATTTCTATGTTTCATGGTAAGATATAATATGATTTGCGAAGTGTTATGTATTCCTTGTCTACGATTCAAATGAATGTAAATGCGACACTTCCTTGCTAGGAAATAGCGATTGCAGAAGTCTACGTATCGTAGCAATAGAGTTCTAATGCTTCTTAAAACGCGATATCGCATCTCATTTCTATGTTTCATGGCAAGATGTAATATTATTTGCGAAGTGTTATGTATTCCTCGCCTATACTTCAAATGAATGTAAATGCGAGACTTCTTTGCTAGGAAATAGCGTTTGCAAATGTCTACCTATCGTAGCAATAGTGTTCTAATGCTTCTTAAAACGCGATATCGTATCTCATTTCTATGTTTCATGGTAAGATATAATATGATTTGCGAAGTGTTATGTATTCCTCGTCTACACATCAACTAAATGTAAGTGCGCACTTCCTTGCAAGGAAATAGCGTTTGCAGATGTCAACGTATCGTAGCAATAGAGTTCTTATGATTCTTAAAACGCGATATCGCATCTCATGTCTATGTTTCATGGTAAGATATAATATGATTTGCGAAGTGTTATGTATTCCTCGTCTACACTTCAAATGAATGTAAATGCGACACTTCCTTGCTAGGAAATAGCGTTTGCTGATGTCTACGTATCGAAGCAATAGAGTTCAAATGCTTCTTAAAACGAGATATTGCACCTCATATCTATGTTTCCTGATAAGATATAATATTCATTGCGATGTGTTATGCATTCCTCGTTTACGATTCAAATGAATGTAAATGCGACACTTCCTTGCGAGGAAATAGCGTTTGCAGATGTCTAGGTATCGTAGCAATAGAGTTCTTATGATTCTTAAAACGCGATATCGCATCTCATTTCTATGTTTCATGGTAAGATATAATATGAATTGCGAAGTATCATGTATTCCTCGTCCACACTTCAAATGAATGTAAATGCGACACTTCCTTGCTAGGAAATAGCGTCTGCAGATGTCTAGGTATCGTAGCAATAGAGTTCTAATGCTTCTTCAAACGCGATATCGCATCTCAATTCTATGTTTCATGGTAGGATATAATATGATTTGCGAAGTGTTATGTATTCCTCGTCTACACTTCAAATGAATGTAAATGCGACACTTCCTTGCAAGGAAATAGCGATTGCAGATGTCTACGTCTGGTAGCAATAGAATTCATATGATTCTTAAAACGCGATATCGCATCTCATTTCTATGTTTCACGGTAAGATATAACATGATTTGCGAAGTGTTATGCATTCCTTGTCTACGATTCAAATGAATGTAAATGCGACACTTCCTTGCAAGGAAATAGCGTTTGCAGATGTCAACGTATCGTAGCAATAGAGTTCTTATGATTCTTAAAACGCGATATCGCATCTCATTTCTATGTTTCATGGTAAGATATAATATGATTTGCGAAGTGTTATGTATTCCTCGTCTACACTTCAAATGAATGCAAATGCGACACTTCTTTGCAAGGAAATATCGTTTGCAGATGTCTACGTATCTTAGCAATAGAGTTCCTATGATTCTTAAAACGCGATATCGCATCTCATTTCTATGTTTCATGGTAAGATATAATATGATTTGCGAAGTGTTATGTATTCCTCGTCTACACTTCAAATGAATGTAAATGCGACACACCCTTGCAAGGCAATAGCGTTTGCAAATGTCTACCTATTGTAGCAGTAGTGTTCTAATGCTTCTTAGAACGCGATGTCGCATCTCATTTCTATGTTTCCTGATAAGATATAATATTCATTGCGATGTGTTATGCATTCCTCGTCTACGATTCAAATGAATGTAAATGCGACACTTCCTTCCGAGGAAATAGCGTTTGCAGATGTCTAGGTATCGTAGCAATAGAGTTCTTATGATTCTTAAAACGCGATATCGCATCTCATTTCTATGTTTCATGGTAAGATATAATATGATTTGCGAAGTATCATGTATTCCTCGTCTACACTTCAAATGAATGTAAATGCGACACTTCCTTGCTAGGAAATAGCGTCTGCAGATGTCTAGGTATCGTAGCAATAGAGTTCTAATGCTTCTTAAAACGCGATATCGCATCTCAATTCTATGTTTCATGGTAAGATATAATATGATTTGAGAAGTGTTATGTATTCCTCGTCTACACTTCAAATGAATATAAATGCGACACTTCCTTGCAAGGAAATAGCGACTGCAGATGTCTACGTCTCGTAGCAATAGAGTTCCTATGATTCTTAAAACGCGATACCGCATCTCATTTCTATGTTTCATGGTAAGATATAACATGATTTGCGAAGTGTTATGTATTCCTTGTCTACGATTCAAATGAATGTAAATGCGACACTTCCTTGCAAGGAAATAGCGTTTGCAGATGTCAACGTATCGTAGCAATAGAGTTCTTATGATTCTCAAAACGCGATATCGCACCTCATTTCTATGTTTCATGGTAAGATATAATATGATTCGCGAAGTGTTATGTATTCGTCGTCTACACTTCAAATGAATGTAAATGCGACACTTCCTTGCAAGGAAATAGCGTTTGCAAATGTCTACCTATCGTAGCAGTAGTGTTCTAATGCTTCTTAGAACGCGATGTCGCATCTCATTTCTATGTTTCATGGTAAGATATAATATGATTTGCGAACTGTTATGTATTCCTCGTCTACACTTCAAATGAATGTAAATGCGACACTTCCTTGCAAGGAAATAGCGTTTGCAGATGTCTACGTATCGAAGCAATAGAGTTCAAATGCTTCTTAAAACGAGATATTGCATCTCATATCTATGTTTCATGATAAGATATAATATTCATTGCGAAGTGTTATGTATTCCTTGTCTACACTTCAAATGAATGTGAATGCGATACTTCCTCGCTAGGAAATAGCGTTTGCAGATGTCTACGTATCGAAGCCATAGAGTTCAAATGCTTCTTAAAACGAGATATTGCATCTCATATCTATGTTTCCTGATAAGATATAATATTCATTGCGACGTGTTATGCATTCCTCGTCTACGATTCAAATGAATGTAAATGCGACATTTCCTTGCAAGGAAATAGCGTTTGCAGAAGTCTACGTATCGTAGCAATAGAGTTCTAATGCTTCTTAAAAAGCGATGTCGAACCTCATTTCTATGTTTCATGGTGAGATATAATATGATTTGCGAAGTGTTATGTATTCCTTGTCTACGATTCAAATGAATGTAAATGCGACACTTCCTTGCTAGGAAATAGCGATTGCAGAAGTCTACGTATCGTAGCAATAGAGTTCTAATGCTTCTTAAAACGCGATATCGCATCTCATTTCTATGTTTCATGGCAAGATGTAATATTATTTGCGAAGTGTTATGTATTCCTCGCCTATACTTCAAATGAATGTAAATGCGAGACTTCTTTGCTAGGAAATAGCGTTTGCAAATGTCTACCTATCGTAGCAATAGTGTTCTAATGCTTCTTAAAACGCGATATCGTATCTCATTTCTATGTTTCATGGTAAGATATAATATGATTTGCGAAGTGTTATGTATTCCTCGTCTGCACATCAACTAAATGTAAGTGCGCACTTCCTTGCAAGGAAATAGCGTTTGCAGATGTCAACGTATCGTAGCAATAGAGTTCTTATGATTCTTAAAACGCGATATCGCATCTCATTTCTATGTTTCATGGTAAGATATAATATGATTTGCGAAGTGTTATGTATTCCTCGTCTACACTTCAAATGAATGTAAATGCGACACTTCCTTGCTAGGAAATAGCGTTTGCTGATGTCTACGTATCGAAGCAATAGAGTTCAAATGCTTCTTAAAACGAGATATTGCATCTCATATCTATGTTTCCTGATAAGATATAATATTCATTGCGATGTGTTATGCATTCCTCGTTTACGATTCAAATGAATGTAAATGCGACACTTCCTTGCTAGGAAATAGCGTTTGCAGATGTCTAGGTATCGTAGCAATAGAGTTCTTATGATTCTTAAAACGCGATATCGCATCTCATTTCTATGTTTCATGGTAAGATATAATATGATTTGCGAAGTATCATGTATTCCTCGTCTACACTTCAAATGAATGTAAATGCGACACTTCCTTGCTAGGAAATAGCGTCTGCAGATGTCTAGGTATCGTAGCAATAGAGTTCTAATGCTTCTTAAAACGCGATATCGCATCTCAATTCTATGTTTCATGGTAAGATATAATATGATTTGAGAAGTGTTATGTATTCCTCGTCTACACTTCAAATGAATATAAATGCGACACTTCCTTGCAAGGAAATAGCGACTGCAGATGTCTACGTCTCGTAGCAATAGAGTTCCTATGATTCTTAAAACGCGATACCGCATCTCATTTCTATGTTTCATGGTAAGATATAACATGATTTGCGAAGTGTTATGTATTCCTTGTCTACGATTCAAATGAATGTAAATGCGACACTTCCTTGCAAGGAAATAGCGTTTGCAGATGTCAACGTATCGTAGCAATAGTGTTCTTATGTTTCTCAAAACGCGATATCGCACCTCATTTCTATGTTTCATGGTAAGATATAATATGATTCGCGAAGTGTTATGTATTCCTCGTCTACACTTCAAATGAATGTAAATGCGACACTTCCTTGCAAGGAAATAGCGTTTGCAAATGTCTACCTATCGTAGCAGTAGTGTTCTAATGCTTCTTAGAACGCGATGTCGCATCTCATTTCTATGTTTCATGGTAAGATATAATATGATTTGCGAACTGTTATGTATTCCTCGTCTACACTTCAAATGAATGTAAATGCGACACTTCCTTGCAAGGAAATAGCGTTTGCAGATGTCTACGTATCGAAGCAATAGAGTTCAAATGCTTCTTAAAACGAGATATTGCATCTCATATCTATGTTTCATGATAAGATATAATATTCATTGCGAAGTGTTATGTATTCCTTGTCTACACTTCAAATGAATGTGAATGCGATACTTCCTCGCTAGGAAATAGCGTTTGCAGATGTCTACGTATCGAAGCCATAGAGTTCAAATGCTTCTTAAAACGAGATATTGCATCTCATATCTATGTTTCCTGATAAGATATAATATTCATTGCGACGTGTTATGCATTCCTCGTCTACGATTCAAATGAATGTAAATGCGACATTTCCTTGCAAGGAAATAGCGTTTGCAGAAGTCTACGTATCGTAGCAATAGAGTTCTAATGCTTCTTAAAAAGCGATGTCGAACCTCATTTCTATGTTTCATGGTAAGATATAATATGATTTGCGAAGTGTTATGTATTCCTTGTCTACGATTCAAATGAATGTAAATGCGACACTTCCTTGCTAGGAAATAGCGATTGCAGAAGTCTACGTATCGTAGCAATAGAGTTCTAATGCCTCTTAAAACGCGATATCGCATCTCATTTCTATGTTTCATGGCAAGATGTAATATTATTTGCGAAGTGTTATGTATTCCTCGCCTATACTTCAAATGAATGTAAATGCGAGACTTCTTTGCTAGGAAATAGCGTTTGCAAATGTCTACCTATCGTAGCAATAGTGTTCTAATGCTTCTTAAAACGCGATATCGTATCTCATTTCTATGTTTCATGGTAAGATATAATATGATTTGCGAAGTGTTATGTATTCCTCGTCTGCACATCAACTAAATGTAAGTGCGCACTTCCTTGCAAGGAAATAGCGTTTGCAGATGTCAACGTATCGTAGCAATAGAGTTCTTATGATTCTTAAAACGCGATATCGCATCTCATTTCTATGTTTCATGGTAAGATATAATATGATTTGCGAAGTGTTATGTATTCCTCGTCTACACTTCAAATGAATGTAAATGCGACACTTCCTTGCTAGGAAATAGCGTTTGCTGATGTCTACGTATCGAAGCAATAGAGTTCAAATGCTTCTTAAAACGAGATATTGCATCTCATATCTATGTTTCCTGATAAGATATAATATTCATTGCGATGTGTTATGCATTCCTCGTTTACGATTCAAATGAATGTAAATGCGACACTTCCTTGCGAGGAAATAGCGTTTGCAGATGTCTAGGTATCGTAGCAATAGAGTTCTTATGATTCTTAAAACGCGATATCGCATCTCATTTCTATGTTTCATGGTAAGATATAATTTGAATTGCGAAGTATCATGTATTCCTCGTCCACACTTCAAATGAATGTAAATGCGACACTTCCTTGCTAGGAAATAGCGTCTGCAGATGTCTAGGTATCGTAGCAATAGAGTTCTAATGCTTCTTCAAACGCGATATCGCATCTCAATTCTATGTTTCATGGTAAGATATAATATGATTTGCGAAGTGTTATGTATTCCTCGTCTACACATCAACTAAATGTAAGTGCGCACTTCCTTGCAAGGAAATAGCGTTTGCAGATGTCAACGTATCGTAGCAATAGAGTTCTTATGATTCTTAAAACGCGATATCGCATCTCATTTCCATGTTTTATGGTAAGATATAATATGATTTGCGAAGTGTTATGTATTCCTCGTCTACACTTCAAATGAATGTAAATGCGACACTTCCTTGCTAGGAAATAGCGTTTGCAGATGTCTACGTATCGAAGCAATAGAGTTCAAATGCTTCTTAAAACGAGATATTGCATCTCATATCTATGTTTCCTGATAAGATATAATATTCATTGCGATGTGTTATGCATTCCTCGTTTGCGATTCAAATGAATGTAAATGCGACACTTCCTTGCGAGGAAATAGCGTTTGCAGATGTCTAGGTATCGTAGCAATAGAGTTCCCATGATTCTTAAAACGCGATATCGCATCTCATCTCTATGTTTCATGGTAAGATATAATATGATTTGCGAAGTGTTATGTATTCCTCGTCTACACTTCAAATGAATGTAAATGCGACACTTCCTTGCAAGGAAATAGCGTTTGCAAATGTCTACCTATCGTAGCAGTAGTGTTCTAATGCTTCTTAGAACGCGACGTCGCATCTCATTTCTATGTTTCATGGTAAGATATAATATGATTTGCGAAGTGTTATGTATTCCTCGTCTACACTTCAAATGAATGTAAATGCGACACTTCCTTGCAAGGAAATAGCGTTTGCAGATGTCTAGGTATCGTAGCAATAGAGTTCTTATGATTCTTAAAACGCGATATCGCATCTCATTTCTATGTTTCATGGTAAGATATAATATGAATTGCGAAGTATCATGTATTCCTCGTCCACACTTCAAATGAATGTAAATGCGACACTTCCTTGCTAGGAAATAGCGTCTGCAGATGTCTAGGTATCGTAGCAATAGAGTTCTAATGCTTCTTCAAACGCGATATCGCATATCAATTCTATGTTTCATGGTAAGATATAATATGATTTGCGATGTGGTATGTATTCCTCGTCTACACTTCAAATGAATGTTAATGCGACACTTCCTTGCAAGGAAATAGCGATTGCAGATGTCTACGTCTCGTAGCAATAGAGTTCATATGATGCTTAAAACGCGATACCGCATCTCATTTCTATGTTTCATGGTAAGATACAACATGATTTGCGAAGTGTTATGTATTCCTTGTCTACGATTCAAATGAATGTAAATGCGACACTTCCTTGCAAGGAAATAGCGTTTGCAGATGTCAACGTATCGTAGCAATAGTGTTCTTATGATTCTTAAAACGCGATATCGCATCTCTTTTCTATGTTTCATGGTAAGATATAATATGATTTGCGAAGTGTTATGTATTCCTCGTCTACACTTCAAATGAATGTAAATGCGACACTTCTTTGCTAGGAAATAGCGTTTGCAGATGTCTACGTATCGTAGCAATAGAGTTCTCATGATTCTTAAAACGCGATATCGCATCTCATTTCTATGATTCATGGTAAGATATAATATGATTTGCGAAGTGTTATGTATTCCTCGTCTACACTTCAAATGAATGTAAATGCGACACTTCCTTGCAAGGAAATAGCGTTTGCAAATGTCTACCTATCGTAGCAGTAGTGTTCTAATGCTTCTTAGAACGCGACGTCGCATCTCATTTCTATGTTTCATGGTAAGATATAATATGATTTGCGAAGTGTTATGTATTCCTCGTCTACCCTTCAAATGAATGTAAATGCGACACTTCCTTGCAAGGAAATAGCGTTTGCAGATGTCTACGTATCGTAGCAATAGAGTTCCCATGATTCTTAAAACGCGATATCGCATCTCATTTCTATGTTTCATGGTAAGATATAATATGATTTGCGAAGTGTTATGTATTCCTCGTCTACACTTCAAATGAATGTAAATGCGACACTTCCTTGCAAGGAAATAGCGTTTGCAAATGTCTACCTATCGTAGCAGTAGTGTTCTAATGCTTCTTAGAACGCGATGTCGCATCTCATTTCTATGTTTCATGGTAAGATATAATATGATTTGCGAATTGCTATGTATTCCTCGTCTACACTTCAAATGAATGTAAATGCGACACTTCCTTGCAAGGAAATAGCGTTTGCAGATGTCTACGTATCGAAGCAATAGAGTTCAAATGCTTCTTAAAACGAGATATTGCATCTCATATCTATGTTTCATGATAAGATATAATATTCATTGCGAAGTGTTATGCATTCCTCGCCTACGATTCAAATGAATGTAAATGCGACACTTCCTTGCTAGGAAATAGCGATTGCAGAAGTCTACGTATCGTAGCAATAGAGTTCTAATGCTTCTTAAAACGCGATATCGCATCTCATTTCTATGTTTCATGGTAAGATGTAATATTATTTGCGAAGTGTTATGTATTCCTCGCCTATACTTCGAATGAATGTAAATGCGAGACTTCTTTTCTAGGAAATAGCGTTTGCAAATGTCTACCTATCGTAGCAATAGTGTTCTAATGCTTCTTAACACGCGATATCGTATCTCATTTCTATGTTTCATGGTAAGATATAATATGATTTGCGAAGTGTTATGTATTCCTCGTCTACACTTCAAATGAATGTAAATGCGACACTTCCTTGCGAGGAAATAGCATTTGCAGGTGTCTACGTATCGAAGCAATAGAGTTCAAATGCTTCTTAAAACGAGATATTGCATCTCACATCTATGTTTCATGATAAGATATAATATTCATTGCGAAGTGTTATGCATTCCTCGCCTACGATTCAAATGAATGTAAATGCGACACTTCCTTGCTAGGAAATAGCGATTGCAGAGGTCTACGTATCGTAGCAATAGAGTTCTAATGCTTCTTAAAACGCGATATCGCATCTCATTTCTATATTTCATGGTAAGATGTAATATTATTTGCGAAGTGTTATGTATTCCTCGCCTATACTTCGAATGAATGTAAATGCGAGACTTCTTTGCTAGGAAATAGCGTTTGCAAATGTCTAACTATCGTAGCAATAGTGTTCTAATGCTTCTTAAAACGCGATATCGTATCTCATTTCTATGTTTCATGGTAAGATATAATATGATTTGCGAAGTGTTATGTATTCCTCGTCTACACATCAACTAAATGTAAATGCGCACTTCCTTGCAAGGAAATAGCGTTTGCAGATGTCAATGTATCGTAGCAGTAGTGTTCTAATGCTTCTTAGAACGCGATGTCGCATCTCATTTCTATGTTTCATGATAAGATGTAATATTCATTGCGAAGTGTTATGCATTCCTCGCCTACGATTCAGATGAATGTAAATGCGACACTTCCTTGCTAGGAAATAGCGTTTGCAAATGTCTACCTATCGTAGCAATAGTGTTCTAATGCTTCTTAAAACGCGATATCGTACCTCATTTCTATGTTTCATGGTATGATATAATATGATATGCGAAGTGTTATGTATTCCTCGTCTACACATCAACTAAATGTAAATGCGCACTTCCTTGCAAGGAAATAGCGTTTGCAGATGTCAACGTATCGTAGCAATAGAGTTCTTATGATTCTTAAAACGCGATATCGCAACTCATTTCTATGTTTCATGGTAAGATATAAATATGATTTGCGAAGTGTTATGTATTCCTCGTCTACACTTCAAATGAATGTAAATGCGACACTTCCTTGCTAGGAAATAGCGTTTGCAGATGTCTACGTATCGAGGCAATAGAGTTCAAATGCTTCTTAAAACGAGATATTGCATCTCATATCTATGTTTCCTGATAAGATATAATATTCATTGCGATGTGTTATGCATTCCTCGTCAACGATTCAAATGAATGTAAATGCGACACTTCCTTGCGAGGAAATAGCGTTTGCAGATGTCTAGGTATCGTAGCAATAGAGTTCTTATGATTCTTAAAACGCGATATCGCATCTCATTTCTATGTTTCATGGTAAGATATAATATGATTTGCGAAGTATCATGTGTTCCTCGTCTACACTTCAAATGAATGTAAATGCGACACTTCCTTGCTAGGAAATAGCGTCTGCAGATGTCTAGGTATCGTAGCAATAGTGTTCTAATGCTCCTTAAAACGCGATATCGCATCTCAATTCTATGTTTCATGGTAAGATATAATATGATTTGCGATGTGTTATGTATTCCTCGTCTATACTTCAAAT
Organism: Xylocopa sonorina; assembly: GCF_050948175.1. NCBI lineage: Eukaryota > Metazoa > Arthropoda > Insecta > Hymenoptera > Apidae > Xylocopa > Xylocopa sonorina. Next base: position 49,964 of record NW_027490708.1, on the reverse strand, counting down.
GAATGTAAATGCGACACTTCCTTGCAAGGAAATAGCGATTGCAGATGTCTACGTCTCGTAGCAATAGAGTTCATATGATTCTTAAAACGCGATATCGCATCTCATTTCTATGTTTCATGGTAAGATATAACATGATTTGCGAAGTGTTATGTATTCCTTGTCTACGATTCAAATGAATGTAAATGCGACACTTGCTTGCAAGGAAATAGCGTTTGCAGATGTCTACGTATCAGAGCAATAGACTTCCTATGATTCTTAAAACGCGATATCGCATCTCATTTCTACGTTTCATGGTAAGATATAATATGATTTGCGAAGTGTTATGTATTCCTCGTCTACACTTCAAATGAATGTAAATGCCACACATCTTTGCTAGGAAATAGCGTTTGCAGATGTCTACGTATCGTAGCAATAGAGTTCCTATGATTCCTAAAACGCGATATCGCATCTCATTTCTATGTTTCATGGTAAGATATAATATGATTTGCGAAGTGTTATGTATTCCTCGTCTACACTTCAAATGAATGTAAATGCGACACTTCCTTGCAAGGAAATAGCGTTTGCAAATGTCTACCTATCGTAGCAGTAGTGTTTTAATGCTTCTTAGAACGCGATGTCGCATCTCATTTCTATGTTTCATGGTAAGATATAATATGATTTGCGAAGTGTTATGTATTCCTCGTCTACACTTCAAATGAATGTAAATGCGACACTTCCTTGCAAGGAAATAGCGTTTGCAGATGTCTACGTATCGAAGCAATAGAGTTCAAATGCTTCTTAAAACGAGATATTGCATCTCATATCTATGTTTCATGATAAGATATAATATTCATTGCGAAGTTTTATGCATTCCTCGCCTACGATTCAAATGAATGTATATGCGACACTTCCTTGCTAGGAAATAGCGTTTGCAAATGTCTACCTATCGTAGCAGTAGTGTTCTAATGCTTCTTAAAACGCGATATCGTATCTCATTTCTATGTTTCGTGGTAAGATATAATATGATTTGCGAAGTGTTATGTATTCCTTGTCTACACATCAACTAAATGTAAATGCGCACTTCCTTGCAAGGAAATAGCGTTTGCAGATGTCTACGTATCGAAGCAATAGAGTTCAAATGCTTCTTAAAACGAGATATTGCATCTCATATCTATGTTTCATGATATGATATAATATTCATTGCGAAGTGTTATGCATTCCGCGCCTACGATTCAAATGAATGTAAATGCGACACTTCCTTGCTAGGAAATAGCGATTGCAGAAGTCTACGTATCGTAGCAATAGAGTTCTAATGCTTCTTAAAACGCGATATCGCATCTCATTTCTATGTTTCATGGTAAGATGTAATATTATTTGCGAAGTGTTATGTATTCCTCGCCTATACTTCAAATGAATGTAAATGCGAGACTTCTTTGCTAGGAAATAGCGTTTGCAAATGTCTACCTATCGTAGCAATAGAGTTCATATGATTCTTAAAACGCGATATCGCATCTCATTTCTATGTTTCATGGTAAGATATAACATGATTTGCGAAGTGTTATGTATTCCTTGTCTACGATTCAAATGAATGTAAATGCGACACTTGCTTGCAAGGAAATAGCGTTTGCAGATGTCTACGTATCAGAGCAATAGAGTTCCTATGACTCTTAAAACGCGATATCGCATCTCATTTCTATGTTTCATGGTAAGATATAATATGATTTGCGAAGTGTTATGTATTCCTCGTCTACACTTCAAATGAATGTAAATGCCACACTTCTTTGCTAGGAAATAGCGTTTGCAGATGTCTACGTATCGTAGCAATAGAGTTCCTACGATTCCTAAAACGCGATATCGCATCTCATTTCTATGTTTCATGGTAAGATATAATATGATTTGCGAAGTGTTATGTATTCCTCGTCTACACTTCAAATGAATGTAAATGCGACACTTCCTTGCAAGGAAATAGCGTTTGCAAATGTCTACCTATCGTAGCAGTAGTGTTTTAATGCTTCTTAGAACGCGATGTCGCATCTCATTTCTATGTTTCATGGTAAGATATAATATGATTTGCGAAGTGTTATGTATTCCTCGTCTACCCTTCAAATGAATGTAAATGCGACACTTCCTTGCAAGGAAATAGCGTTTGCAGATGTCTACGTATCGTAGCAATAGAGTTCCCATGATTCTTAAAACGCGATATCGCATCTCATTTCTATGTTTCATGGTAAGATATAATATGATTTGCGAAGTGTTATGTATTCCTCGTCTACACTTCAAATGAATGTAAATGCGACACTTCCTTGCAAGGAAATAGCGTTTGCAAATGTCTACCTATCGTAGCAGTAGTGTTCTAATGCTTCTTAGAACGCGATGTCGCATCTCATTTCTATGTTTCATGGTAAGATATAATATGATTTGCGAATTGTTATGTATTCCTCGTCTACACTTCAAATGAATGTAAATGCGACACTTCCTTGCAAGGAAATAGCGTTTGCAGATGTCTACGTATCGAAGCAATAGAGTTCAAATGCTTCTTAAAACGAGATATTGCATCTCATATCTATGTTTCATGATAAGATATAATATTCATTGCGAAGTGTTATGCATTCCTCGCCTACGATTCAAATGAATGTAAATGCGACACTTCCTTGCTAGGAAATAGCGATTGCAGAAGTCTACGTATCGTAGCAATAGAGTTCTAATGCTTCTTAAAACGCGATATCGCATCTCATTTCTATGTTTCATGGTAAGATGTAATATTATTTGCGAAGTGTTATGTATTCCTCGCCTATACTTCGAATGAATGTAAATGCGAGACTTCTTTTCTAGGAAATAGCGTTTGCAAATGTCTACCTATCGTAGCAATAGTGTTCTAATGCTTCTTAAAACGCGATATCGTATCTCATTTCTATGTTTCATGGTAAGATATAATATGATTTGCGAAGTGTTATGTATTCCTCGTCTACACTTCAAATGAATGTAAATGCGACACTTCCTTGCAAGGAAATAGCATTTGCAGATGTCTACGTATCGAAGCAATAGAGTTCAAATGCTTCTTAAAACGAGATATTGCATCTCACATCTATGTTTCATGATAAGATATAATATTCATTGCGAAGTGTTATGCATTCCTCGCCTACGATTCAAATGAATGTAAATGCGACACTTCCTTGCTAGGAAATAGCGATTGCAGAGGTCTACGTATCGTAGCAATAGAGTTCTAATGCTTCTTAAAACGCGATATCGCATCTCATTTCTATATTTCATGGTAAGATGTAATATAATTTGCGAAGTGTTATGTATTCCTCGCCTATACTTCGAATGAATGTAAATGCGAGACTTCTTTGCTAGGAAATAGCGTTTGCAAATGTCTAACTATCGTAGCAATAGTGTTCTAATGCTTCTTAAAACGCGATATCGTATCTCATTTCTATGTTTCATGGTAAGATATAATATGATTTGCGAAGTGTTATGTATTCCTCGTCTACACATCAACTAAATGTAAATGCGCACTTCCTTGCAAGGAAATAGCGTTTGCAGATGTCAATGTATCGTAGCAGTAGTGTTCTAATGCTTCTTAGAACGCGACGTCGCATCTCATTTCTATGTTTCATGATAAGATGTAATATTCATTGCGAAGTGTTATGTATTCCTCGCCTACGATTCAGATGAATGTAAATGCGACACTTCCTTGCTAGGAAATAGCGTTTGCAAATGTCTACCTATCGTAGCAATAGTGTTCTAATGCTTCTTAAAACGCGATATCGTACCTCATTTCTATGTTTCATGGTATGATATAATATGATATGCGAAGTGTTATGTATTCCTCGTCTACACATCAACTAAATGTAAATGCGCACTTCCTTGCAAGGAAATAGCGTTTGCAGATGTCAACGTATCGTAGCAATAGAGTTCTTATGATTCTTAAAACGCGATATCGCAACTCATTTCTATGTTTCATGGTAAGATATAAATATGATTTGCGAAGTGTTATGTATTCCTCGTCTACACTTCAAATGAATGTAAATGCGACACTTCCTTGCTAGGAAATAGCGTTTGCAGATGTCTACGTATCGAGGCAATAGAGTTCAAATGCTTCTTAAAACGAGATATTGCATCTCATATCTATGTTTCCTGATAAGATATAATATTCATTGCGATGTGTTATGCATTCCTCGTCAACGATTCAAATGAATGTAAATGCGACACTTCCTTGCGAGGAAATAGCGTTTGCAGATGTCTAGGTATCGTAGCAATAGAGTTCTAATGCTCCTTAAAACGCGATATCGCATCTCAATTCTATGTTTCATGGTAAGATATAATATGATTTGCGATGTGTTATGTATTCCTCGTCTATACTTCAAATGAATGTAAATGCGACACTTCCTTGCAAGGAAATAGCGATTGCAGATGTCTACGTCTCGTAGCAATAGAGTTCATATGATTCTTAAAACGCGATATCGCATCTCATTTCTATGTTTCATGGTAAGATATAACATGATTTGCGAAGTGTTATGTATTCCTTGTCTACGATTCAAATGAATGTAAATGCGACACTTGCTTGCAAGGAAATAGCGTTTGCAGATGTCTACGTATCAGAGCAATAGAGTTCCTATGATTCTTAAAACGCGATATCGCATCTCATTTCTATGTTTCATGGTAAGATATAATATGATTTGCGAAGTGTTATGTATTCCTCGTCTACACTTCAAATGAATGTAAATGCCACACATCTTTGCTAGGAAATAGCGTTTGCAGATGTCTACGTATCGTAGCAATAGAGTTCCTATGATTCCTAAAACGCGATATCGCATCTCATTTCTATGTTTCATGGTAAGATATAATATGATTTGCGAAGTGTTATGTATTCCTCGTCTACACTTCAAATGAATGTAAATGCGACACTTCCTTGCAAGGAAATAGCGTTTGCAAATGTCTACCTATCGTAGCAGTAGTGTTTTAATGCTTCTTAGAACGCGATGTCGCATCTCATTTCTATGTTTCATGGTAAGATATAATATGATTTGCGAAGTGTTATGTATTCCTCGTCTACACATCAAATGAATGTAAATGCGACACTTCCTTGCAAGGAAATAGCGTTTGCAGATGTCTACGTATCGAAGCAATAGAGTTCAAATGCTTCTTAAAACGAGATATTGCATCTCATATCTATGTTTCATGATAAGATATAATATTCATTGCGAAGTTTTATGCATTCCTCGCCTACGATTCAAATGAATGTATATGCGACACTTCCTTGCTAGGAAATAGCGTTTGCAAATGTCTACCTATCGTAGCAGTAGTGTTCTAATGCTTCTTAAAACGCGATATCGTATCTCATTTCTATGTTTCGTGGTAAGATATAATATGATTTGCGAAGTGTTATGTATTCCTTGTCTACACATCAACTAAATGTAAATGCGCACTTCCTTGCAAGGAAATAGCGTTTGCAGATGTCTACGTATCGAAGCAATAGAGTTCAAATGCTTCTTAAAACGAGATATTGCATCTCATATCTATGTTTCATGATATGATATAATATTCATTGCGAAGTGTTATGCATTCCGCGCCTACGATTCAAATGAATGTAAATGCGACACTTCCTTGCTAGGAAATAGCGATTGCAGAAGTCTACGTATCGTAGCAATAGAGTTCAAATGCTTCTTAAAACGAGATATTGCATCTCATATCTATGTTTCATGATATGATATAATATTCATTGCGAAGTGTTATGCATTCCGCGCCTACGATTCAAATGAATGTAAATGCGACACTTCCTTGCTAGGAAATAGCGATTGCAGAAGTCTACGTATCGTAGCAATAGAGTTCTAATGCTTCTTAAAACGCGATATCGCATCTCATTTCTATGTTTCATGGTAAGATGTAATATTATTTGCGAAGTGTTATGTATTCCTCGCCTATACTTCAAATGAATGTAAATGCGAGACTTCTTTGCTAGGAAATAGCGTTTGCAAATGTCTACCTATCGTAGCAATAGTGTTCTAATGCTTCTTAATACGCGATATCGCATCTCATTTCTATGTTTCATGGTAAGATGTAATATTATTTGCGAAGTGTTATGTATTCCTCGCCTATACTTCGAGTGAATGTAAATGCGAGACTTCTTTGCTAGGAAATAGCGTTTGCAAATGTCTACTTATCGTAGCAATAGTGTTCTAATGCTTCTTAAAACGCGATATCGTATCTCATTTCTATGTTTCATGGTAAGATATAATATGATTTGCGAAGTGTTATGTATTCGTCGTCTACACATCAACTAAATGTAAATGCGCACTTCCTTGCAAGGAAATAGCGTTTGCAGACGTCTACGCATCGAAGCAATAGAGTTCAAGTGCTTCTTAAAACGAGAAGTTGCATCTCATATCTATGTTTCCTGATAAGATATAATATTCATTTCGAAGTGTTATGCATTCCTCGTCTACGATTCAAATGAATGTAAATGCGACACTTCCTTGCAAGGAAATAGCGTTTGCAGATGTCTACGTTTCGTAGCAATATAGTTCTTATGATTCTTAAAACGCGATATCGCATCTCATTTCTATGTTTCATGGTAAGATATAATATTCATTGCGAAGTGTTATGCATTCCTCGTCTACGATTCAAATGAATGTAAATGCGAAACTTCCTTGCAAGGAAATAGCGTTTGCAGATGTCTACGTATCGTAGCAATAGAGTTCTTATGATTCTTAAAACGCGATACCGCATCTCATTTCTATGTTTCATGGTAAGATATAATATGGTTTGCGAAGTATCATGTATTCCTCGTCTACACTTCAAATGAATGTGAATGCGATACTTCCTCGCTAGGAAATAGCATTTGCAGATGTCTACGTATCGTAGCAATAGCTTTCTAATGCTTCTTAAAACGCGATATCGATTCTCATTTCTATGTTTCATGGTAAGATATAATATGATTTGCGAAGTGTCACGTATTCCTCGCCTACACTTCAAATGAATGTAAATGCGACACTTCCTTGCTAGGAAATAGTGTTTGCAGATGTCTACGTATCGAAGCAATAGAGTTCAAATGCTTCTTAAAACGAGATATTGCATCTCATATCTATGTTTTCTGATAAGATATAATATTCATTTCGACGTGTTATGCATTCCTCGTCTACGATTCAAATGAATGTAAATGCGACACTTCCTTGCAAGGAAATAGCGTTTGCAGATGTCTACGTATCGTAGCAATAGAGCTCTTATGATTCTTAAAACGCGATATCGCATCTCATTTCTATGTTTCATGGTAAGATATAATATGATTTGCGAAGTGTTATGTATTCCTCGTCTACACATCAACTAAATGTAAATGCGCACTTCCTTGCAAGGAAATAGCGTTTGCAGATGTCAACGTATCGTAGCAATAGAGTTCTTATGATTCTTTAAACGCGATATCGCATCTCATTTCTATGTTTCATGGTAAGATATAATATGATTTGCGAAGTATCATGTATTCCTCGTCTACACTTCAAATGAATGTAAATGCGACACTTCCTTGCTAGGAAATAGCGTCTGCAGATGTCTAGGTATCGTAGCAATAGAGTTCTAATGCTTCATAAAACGCGATATCGCATCTCAATTCGATGTTTCATGGTAAGATATAATATGATTTGCGAAGTGTCACGTATTCCTCGCCTAAACTTCAAATGAATGTAAATGCGACACTTCCTTGTTAGGAAATAGCGTTTGCAGATGTCTACGTATCGAAGCAATAGAGTTCAAATGCTTCTTAAAACGAGATATTGCATCTCATATCTATGTTTCCTGATAAGATATAATATTCATTGCGAAGTGTTATTCATTCCTTGTCTACGATTCAAATGAATGTAAATGCGACACTTCCTTGCAAGGAAATAGCGTTTGCAGATGTCTACGTATCGTAGCAATAGAGTTCTTATGATGCTTAAAACGCGATATCGCATCACATTTCTATGTTTCATGGTAAGATATAATATGATTTGCGAAGTATCATGTATTCCTCGTCAACACTTCAAATGAATGTAAATGCGACACTTCCTTGCTAGGAAATAGCGTCTGCAGATATCTAGGTATCGTAGCAATAGAGTTCAAATGCTTCTTAAAACGAGATATTGCATCTCATATCTATGTTTCATGATAAGATATAATATTCATTGCGAAGTTTTATGCATTCCTCGCCTACGATTCAAATGAATGTATATGCGACACTTCCTTGCTAGGAAATAGCGTTTGCAAATGTCTACCTATCGTAGCAGTAGTGTTCTAATGCTTCTTAAAACGCGATATCGTATCTCATTTCTATGTTTCGTGGTAAGATATAATATGATTTGCGAAGTGTTATGTATTCCTTGTCTACGATTCAAATGAATGTAAATGCGCACTTCCTTGCAAGGAAATAGCGTTTGCAGATGTCTACGTATCAGAGCAATAGAGTTCCTATGATTCTTAAAACGCGATATCGCATCTCATTTCTATGTTTCATGGTAAGATATAATATGATTTGCGAAGTGTTATGTATTCCTCGTCTACACTTCAAATGAATGTAAATGCCACACTTCTTTGCTAGGAAATAGCGTTTGCAGATGTCTACGTATCGTAGCAATAGAGTTCCTATGATTCCTAAAACGCGATATCGCATCTCATTTCTATGTTTCATGGTAAGATATAATATGATTTGCGAAGTGTTACGTATTCCTCGTCTACACTTCAAATGAATGTAAATGCGACACTTCCTTGCAAGGAAATAGCGTTTGCAAATGTCTACCTATCGTAGCAGTAGTGTTTTAATGCTTCTTAGAACGCGATGTCGCATCTCATTTCTATGTTTCATGGTAAGATATAATATGATTTGCGAAGTGTTATGTATTCCTCGTCTACACTTCAAATGAATGTAAATGCGACACTTCCTTGCAAGGAAATAGCGTTTGCAGATGTCTACGTATCGAAGCAATAGAGTTCAAATGCTTCTTAAAACGAGATATTGCATCTCATATCTATGTTTCATGATAAGATATAATATTCATTGCGAAGTTTTATGCATTCCTCGCCTACGATTCAAATGAATGTATATGCGACACTTCCTTGCTAGGAAATAGCGTTTGCAAATGTCTACCTATCGTAGCAGTAGTGTTCTAATGCTTCTTAAAACGCGATATCGTATCTCATTTCTATGTTTCGTGGTAAGATATAATATGATTTGCGAAGTGTTATGTATTCCTTGTCTACACATCAACTAAATGTAAATGCGCACTTCCTTGCAAGGAAATAGCGTTTGCAGATGTCTACGTATCGAAGCAATAGAGTTCAAATGCTTCTTAAAACGAGATATTGCATCTCATATCTATGTTTCATGATATGATATAATATTCATTGCGAAGTGTTATGCATTCCGCGCCTACGATTCAAATGAATGTAAATGCGACACTTCCTTGCTAGGAAATAGCGATTGCAGAAGTCTACGTATCGTAGCAATAGAGTTCAAATGCTTCTTAAAACGAGATATTGCATCTCATATCTATGTTTCATGATATGATATAATATTCATTGCGAAGTGTTATGCATTCCGCGCCTACGATTCAAATGAATGTAAATGCGACACTTCCTTGCTAGGAAATAGCGATTGCAGAAGTCTACGTATCGTAGCAATAGAGTTCTAATGCTTCTTAAAACGCGATATCGCATCTCATTTCTATGTTTCATGGTAAGATGTAATATTATTTGCGAAGTGTTATGTATTCCTCACCTATACTTCAAATGAATGTAAATGCGAGACTTCTTTGCTAGGAAATAGCGTTTGCAAATGTCTACCTATCGTAGCAATAGTGTTCTAATGCTTCTTAATACGCGATATCGCATCTCATTTCTATGTTTCATGGTAAGATGTAATATTATTTGCGAAGTGTTATGTATTCCTCGCCTATACTTCGAATGAATGTAAATGCGAGACTTCTTTGCTAGGAAATAGCGTTTGCAAATGTCTACTTATCGTAGCAATAGTGTTCTAATGCTTCTTAAAACGCGATATCGTATCTCATTTCTATGTTTCATGGTAAGATATAATATGATTTGCGAAGTGTTATGTATTCGTCGTCTACACATCAACTAAATGTAAATGCGCACTTCCTTGCAAGGAAATAGCGTTTGCAGACGTCTACGCATCGAAGCAATAGAGTTCAAGTGCTTCTTAAAACGAGAAGTTGCATCTCATATCTATGTTTCCTGATAAGATATAATATTCATTTCGAAGTGTTATGCATTCCTCGTCTACGATTCAAATGAATGTAAATGCGACACTTCCTTGCAAGGAAATAGCGTTTGCAGATGTCTACGTTTCGTAGCAGTATAGTTCTTATGATTCTTAAAACGCGATATCGCATCTCATTTCTATGTTTCATGGTAAGATATAATATTCATTGCGAAGTGTTATGCATTCCTCGTCTACGATTCAAATGAATGTAAATGCGAAACTTCCTTGCAAGGAAATAGCGTTTGCAGATGTCTACGTATCGTAGCAATAGAGTTCTTATGATTCTTAAAACGCGATACCGCATCTCATTTCTATGTTTCATGGTAAGATATAATATGGTTTGCGAAGTATCATGTATTCCTCGTCTACACTTCAAATGAATGTGAATGCGATACTTCCTCGCTAGGAAATAGCATTTGCAGATGTCTACGTATCGTAGCAATAGCTTTCTAATGCTTCTTAAAACGCGATATCGATTCTCATTTCTATGTTTCATGGTAAGATATAATATGATTTGCGAAGTGTTATGTATTCCTTGTCTACGATTCAAATGAATGTAAATGCGCACTTCCTTGCAAGGAAATAGCGTTTGCAGATGTCTACGTATCAGAGCAATAGAGTTCCTATGATTCTTAAAACGCGATATCGCATCTCATTTCTATGTTTCATGGTAAGATATAATATGATTTGCGAAGTGTTATGTATTCCTCGTCTACACTTCAAATGAATGTAAATGCCACACTTCTTTGCTAGGAAATAGCGTTTGCAGATGTCTACGTATCGTAGCAATAGAGTTCCTATGATTCCTAAAACGCGATATCGCATCTCATTTCTATGTTTCATGGTAAGATATAATATGATTTGCGAAGTGTTACGTATTCCTCGTCTACACTTCAAATGAATGTAAATGCGACACTTCCTTGCAAGGAAATAGCGTTTGCAAATGTCTACCTATCGTAGCAGTAGTGTTTTAATGCTTCTTAGAACGCGATGTCGCATCTCATTTCTATGTTTCATGGTAAGATATAATATGATTTGCGAAGTGTTATGTATTCCTCGTCTACACTTCAAATGAATGTAAATGCGACACTTCCTTGCAAGGAAATAGCGTTTGCAGATGTCTACGTATCGAAGCAATAGAGTTCAAATGCTTCTTAAAACGAGATATTGCATCTCATATCTATGTTTCATGATAAGATATAATATTCATTGCGAAGTTTTATGCATTCCTCGCCTACGATTCAAATGAATGTATATGCGACACTTCCTTGCTAGGAAATAGCGTTTGCAAATGTCTACCTATCGTAGCAGTAGTGTTCTAATGCTTCTTAAAACGCGATATCGTATCTCATTTCTATGTTTCGTGGTAAGATATAATATGATTTGCGAAGTGTTATGTATTCCTTGTCTACACATCAACTAAATGTAAATGCGCACTTCCTTGCAAGGAAATAGCGTTTGCAGATGTCTACGTATCGAAGCAATAGAGTTCAAATGCTTCTTAAAACGAGATATTGCATCTCATATCTATGTTTCATGATATGATATAATATTCATTGCGAAGTGTTATGCATTCCGCGCCTACGATTCAAATGAATGTAAATGCGACACTTCCTTGCTAGGAAATAGCGATTGCAGAAGTCTACGTATCGTAGCAATAGAGTTCAAATGCTTCTTAAAACGAGATATTGCATCTCATATCTATGTTTCATGATATGATATAATATTCATTGCGAAGTGTTATGCATTCCGCGCCTACGATTCAAATGAATGTAAATGCGACACTTCCTTGCTAGGAAATAGCGATTGCAGAAGTCTACGTATCGTAGCAATAGAGTTCTAATGCTTCTTAAAACGCGATATCGCATCTCATTTCTATGTTTCATGGTAAGATGTAATATTATTTGCGAAGTGTTATGTATTCCTCACCTATACTTCAAATGAATGTAAATGCGAGACTTCTTTGCTAGGAAATAGCGTTTGCAAATGTCTACCTATCGTAGCAATAGTGTTCTAATGCTTCTTAATACGCGATATCGCATCTCATTTCTATGTTTCATGGTAAGATGTAATATTATTTGCGAAGTGTTATGTATTCCTCGCCTATACTTCGAATGAATGTAAATGCGAGACTTCTTTGCTAGGAAATAGCGTTTGCAAATGTCTACTTATCGTAGCAATAGTGTTCTAATGCTTCTTAAAACGCGATATCGTATCTCATTTCTATGTTTCATGGTAAGATATAATATGATTTGCGAAGTGTTATGTATTCGTCGTCTACACATCAACTAAATGTAAATGCGCACTTCCTTGCAAGGAAATAGCGTTTGCAGACGTCTACGCATCGAAGCAATAGAGTTCAAGTGCTTCTTAAAACGAGAAGTTGCATCTCATATCTATGTTTCCTGATAAGATATAATATTCATTTCGAAGTGTTATGCATTCCTCGTCTACGATTCAAATGAATGTAAATGCGACACTTCCTTGCAAGGAAATAGCGTTTGCAGATGTCTACGTTTCGTAGCAGTATAGTTCTTATGATTCTTAAAACACGATATCGCATCTCATTTCTATGTTTCATGGTAAGATATAATATTCATTGCGAAGTGTTATGCATTCCTCGTCTACGATTCAAATGAATGTAAATGCGAAACTTCCTTGCAAGGAAATAGCGTTTGCAGATGTCTACGTATCGTAGCAATAGAGTTCTTATGATTCTTAAAACGCGATACCGCATCTCATTTCTATGTTTCATGGTAAGATATAATATGGTTTGCGAAGTATCATGTATTCCTCGTCTACACTTCAAATGAATGTGAATGCGATACTTCCTCGCTAGGAAATAGCATTTGCAGATGTCTACGTATCGTAGCAATAGCTTTCTAATGCTTCTTAAAACGCGATATCGATTCTCATTTCTATGTTTCATGGTAAGATATAATATGATTTGCGAAGTGTCACGTATTCCTCGCCTACACTTCAAATGAATGTAAATGCGACACTTCCTTGCTAGGAAATAGTGTTTGCAGATGTCTACGTATCGAAGCAATAGAGTTCAAATGCTTCTTAAAACGAGATATTGCATCTCATATCTATGTTTTCTGATAAGATATAATATTCATTTCGACGTGTTATGCATTCCTCGTCTACGATTCAAATGAATGTAAATGCGACACTTCCTTGCAAGGAAATAGCGTTTGCAGATGTCTACGTATCGTAGCAATAGAGCTCTTATGATTCTTAAAACGCGATATCGCATCTCATTTCTATGTTTCATGGTAAGATATAATATGATTTGCGAAGTGTTATGTATTCCTCGTCTACACATCAACTAAATGTAAATGCGCACTTCCTTGCAAGGAAATAGCGTTTGCAGATGTCAACGTATCGTAGCAATAGAGTTCTTATGATTCTTTAAACGCGATATCGCATCTCATTTCTATGTTTCATGGTAAGATATAATATTCATTGCGAAGTGTTATTCATTCCTTGTCTACGATTCAAATGAATGTAAATGCGACACTTCCTTGCAAGGAAATAGCGTTTGCAGATGTCTACGTATCGTAGCAATAGAGTTCTTATGATGCTTAAAACGCGATATCGCATCACATTTCTATGTTTCATGGTAAGATATAATATGATTTGCGAAGTATCATGTATTCCCTCGTCAACACTTCAAATGAATGTAAATGCGACACTTCCTTGCTAGGAAATAGCGTCTGCAGATATCTAGGTATCGTAGCAATAGAGTTCTAATGCTTCTCAAAACGCGATATCGCATCTCATTTCTATGTTTCATGGTAAGATATAATATGGTTTGCGAAGTATCATGTATTCCTCGTCTACACTTCAAATGAATGTGAATGCGATACTTCCTCGCTAGGAAATAGCATTTGCAGATGTCTACGTATCGTAGCAATAGCTTTCTAATGCTTCTTAAAACGCGATATCGATTCTCATTTCTATGTTTCATGGTAAGATATAATATGATTTGCGAAGTGTCACGTATTCCTCGCCTACACTTCAAATGAATGTAAATGCGACACTTCCTTGCTAGGAAATAGCGTTTGCAGATGTCTACGTATCGAAGCAATAGAGTTCAAATGCTTCTTAAAACGAGATATTGCATTTCATATCTATGTTTCCTGATAAGATATAATATTCATTGCGAAGTGTTATGCATTCCTCGTCTACGATTCAAATGAATGTAAATGCGACACTTCCTTGCAAGGAAATAGCGTTTGCAGATGTCAACGTATCGTAGCAATAGAGTTCTTATGATTCTTAAAACGCGATATCGCATCTCTTTTCTATGTTTCATGGTAAGATATAATATGATTTGCGAAGTGTTATGTATTCCTCGTCTACACTTCAAATGAATGTAAATGCGACACTTCCTTGCAAGGAAATAGCGTTTGCAGATGTCTACGTATCGTAGCAATAGAGTTCCCATGATTCTTAAAACGCGATATCGCATCTCATTTCTATGTTTCATGGTAAGATATAATATGATTTGCGAAGTGTTATGTATTCCTCGTCTACACTTCAAATGAATGTAAATGCGACACTTCCTTGCAAGGAAATAGCGTTTGCAAATGTCTACCTATCGTAGCAGTAGTGTTCTAATGCTTCTTAGAACGCGACGTCGCATCTCATTTCTATGTATCATGGTAAGATATAATATGATTTGCGAAGTGTTATGTATTCCTCGTCTACCCTTCAAATGAATGTAAATGCGACACTTCCTTGCAAGGAAATAGCGTTTGCAGATGTCTACGTACCGAAGCAATAGAGTTCAAATGCTTCTTAAAACGAGATATTGCATCTCATATCTATGTTTCATGATAAGATATAATATTCATTGCGAAGTGTTATGCATTCCTCGCCTACGATTCAAATGAATGTAAATGCGACACTTCCTTGCTAGGAAATAGCGTCTGCAGATATCTAGGTATCGTAGCAATAGAGTTCTAATGCTTCTCAAAACGCGATATCGCATCTCATTTCTATGTTTCATGGTAAGATATAATATGGTTTGCGAAGTATCATGTATTCCTCGTCTACACTTCAAATGAATGTGAATGCGATACTTCCTCGCTAGGAAATAGCATTTGCAGATGTCTACGTATCGTAGCAATAGCTTTCTAATGCTTCTTAAAACGCGATATCGATTCTCATTTCTATGTTTCATGGTAAGATATAATATGATTTGCGAAGTGTCACGTATTCCTCGCCTACACTTCAAATGAATGTAAATGCGACACTTCCTTGCTAGGAAATAGCGTTTGCAGATGTCTACGTATCGAAGCAATAGAGTTCAAATGCTTCTTAAAACGAGATATTGCATTTCATATCTATGTTTCCTGATAAGATATAATATTCATTGCGAAGTGTTATGCATTCCTCGTCTACGATTCAAATGAATGTAAATGCGACACTTCCTTGCAAGGAAATAGCGTTTGCAGATGTCAACGTATCGTAGCAATAGAGTTCTTATGATTCTTAAAACGCGATATCGCATCTCTTTTCTATGTTTCATGGTAAGATATAATATGATTTGCGAAGTGTTATGTATTCCTCGTCTACACTTCAAATGAATGTAAATGCGACACTTCCTTGCAAGGAAATAGCGTTTGCAGATGTCTACGTATCGTAGCAATAGAGTTCCCATGATTCTTAAAACGCGATATCGCATCTCATTTCTATGTTTCATGGTAAGATATAATATGATTTGCGAAGTGTTATGTATTCCTCGTCTACACTTCAAATGAATGTAAATGCGACACTTCCTTGCAAGGAAATAGCGTTTGCAAATGTCTACCTATCGTAGCAGTAGTGTTCTAATGCTTCTTAGAACGCGACGTCGCATCTCATTTCTATGTATCATGGTAAGATATAATATGATTTGCGAAGTGTTATGTATTCCTCGTCTACCCTTCAAATGAATGTAAATGCGACACTTCCTTGCAAGGAAATAGCGTTTGCAGATGTCTACGTACCGAAGCAATAGAGTTCAAATGCTTCTTAAAACGAGATATTGCATCTCATATCTATGTTTCATGATAAGATATAATATTCATTGCGAAGTGTTATGCATTCCTCGCCTACGATTCAAATGAATGTAAATGCGACACTTCCTTGCTAGGAAATAGCGATTGCAGAAGTCTACGTATCGTAGCAATAGAGTTCTAATGCTTCTTAAAACGCGATATCGCATCTCATTTCTATGTTTCATGGTAAGATGTAATATTATTTGCGAAGTGTTATGTATTCCTCGCCTATACTTCAAATGAATGTAAATGCGAGACTTCTTTGCTAGGAAATAGCGTTTGCAAATGTCTACCTATCGTAGCAGTAGTGTTCTAATGCTTCTTAAAACGCGATATCGCATCTCAATTCGATGTTTCATGGTAAGATATAATATGATTTGCGAAGTATCATGTATTCCTCGTCTACACTTCAAATGAATGTAAATGCGACACTTCCTTGCTAGGAAATAGCGTCTGCAGATGTCTAGGTATCGTAGCAATAGAGTTCTAATGCTTCATAAAACGCGATATCGCATCTCAATTCGATGTTTCATGGTAAGATATAATATGATTTGCGAAGTGTCACGTATTCCTCGCCTAAACTTCAAATGAATGTAAATGCGACACTTCCTTGCTAGGAAATAGCGTTTGCAGATGTCTACGTATCGAAGCAATAGAGTTCAAATGCTTCTTAAATCGAGATATTGCATCTCATATCTATGTTTCCTGATAAGATATAATATTCATTGCGAAGTGTTATTCATTCCTTGTCAACGATTCAAATGAATGTAAATGCGACACTTCCTTGCAAGGAAATAGCGTTTGCAGATGTCTACGTATCGTAGCAATAGAGTTCTTATGATGCTTAAAACGCGATATCGCATCACATTTCTATGTTTCATGGTAAGATATAATATGATTTGCGAAGTATCATGTATTCCTCGTCAACACTTCAAATGAATGTAAATGCGACACTTCCTTGCTAGGAAATAGCGTCTGCAGATATCTAGGTATCGTAGCAATAGAGTTCTAATGCTTCTCAAAACGCGATATCGCATCTCATTTCTATGTTTCATGGTAAGATATAATATGATTTGCGAAGTGTTATGTTTTCCTCGTCTACACTTCAAATGAATGTAAATGCGAGACTTCCTTGCAAGGAAATAGCGATTGCAGATGTCTACGTTTCGTAGCAATAGAGTTCATATGATTCTTAAAACGCGATATCGCATCTCATTTCTATGTTTCATGGTAAGATATAACATGATTTGCGAAGTGTTATGTATTCCTTGTCTACACTTCAAATGAATGTGAATGCGATACTTCCTCGCTAGGAAATAGCATTTGCAGATGTCTACGTATCGTAGCAATAGCTTTCTAATGCTTCTTAAAACGCGATATCGATTCTCATTTCTATGTTTCATGGTAAGATATAATATGATTTGCGAAGTGTCACGTATTCCTCGCCTACACTTCAAATGAATGTAAATGCGACACTTCCTTGCTAGGAAATAGCGTTTGCAGATGTCTACGTATCGAAGCAATAGAGTTCAAATGCTTCTTAAAACGAGATATTGCATTTCATATCTATGTTTCCTGATAAGATATAATATTCATTGCGAAGTGTTATGCATTCCTCGTCTACGATTCAAATGAATGTAAATGCGACACTTCCTTGCAAGGAAATAGCGTTTGCAGATGTCAACGTATCGTAGCAATAGAGTTCTTATGATTCTTAGAACGCGATATCGCATCTCTTTTCTATGTTTCATGGTAAGATATAATATGATTTGCGAAGTGTTATGTATTCCTCGTCTACACTTCAAATGAATGTAAATGCGACACTTCTTTGCTAGGAAATAGCGTTTGCAGATGTCTACGTATCGTAGCAATAGAGTTCCCATGATTCTTAAAACGCGATATCGCATCTCATTTCTATGTTTCATGGTAAGATATAATATGATTTGCGAAGTGTTATGTATTCCTCGTCTACACTTCAAATGAATGTAAATGCGACACTTCCTTGCAAGGAAATAGCGTTTGCAAATGTCTACCTATCGTAGCAGTAGTGTTCTAATGCTTCTTAGAACGCGACGTCGCATCTCATTTCTATGTTTCATGGTAAGATATAATATGATTTGCGAAGTGTTATGTATTCCTCGTCTACCCTTCAAATGAATGTAAATGCGACACTTCCTTGCAAGGAAATAGCGTTTGCAGATGTCTACGTATCGAAGCAATAGAGTTCAAATGCTTCTTAAAACGAGATATTGCATCTCATATCTATGTTTCATGATAAGATATAATATTCATTGCGAAATGTTATGCATTCCTCGCCTACGATTCAAATGAATGTAAATGCGACACTTCCTTGCTAGGAAATAGCGATTGCAGAAGTCTACGTATCGTAGCAATAGAGTTCTAATGCTTCTTAAAACGCGATATCGCATCTCATTTCTATGTTTCATGGTAAGATGTAATATTATTTGCGAAGTGTTATGTATTCCTCGCCTATACTTCGAATGAATGTAAATGCGAGACTTCTTTTCTAGGAAATAGCGTTTGCAAATGTCTACCTATCGTAGCAATAGTGTTCTAATGCTTCTTAAAACGCGATATCGTATCTCATTTCTATTTTTCATGGTAAGATATAATATGATTTGCGAAGCGTTATGTATTCCTCGTCTACACATCAACTAAATGTAAATGTGCACTTCCTTGCAAGGAAATAGCGTTTGCAGATGTCAACGTATCGTAGCAATAGAGTTCTTATGGTTCTTAAAACGCGATATCGCATCTCATTTCTATGTTTCATGGTAAGATATAATATGATTTGCGAAGTGTTATGTATTCCTCGTCTACACTTCAAATGAATGTAAATGCGACACACCCTTGCAAGGAAATAGCGTTTGCAAATGTCTACCTATCGTAGCAGTAGTGTTCTAATGCTTCTTAGAACGCGATGTCGCATCTCATTTCTATGTTTCCTGATAAGATATAATATTCATTGCGATGTGTTATGCATTCCTCGTCTACGATTCAAATGAATGTAAATGCGACACTTCCTTCCGAGGAAATAGCGTTTGCAGATGTCTAGGTATCGTAGCAATAGAGTTCTTATGATTCTTAAAACGCGATATCGCATCTCATTTCTATGTTTCATGGTAAGATATAATATGATTTGCGAAGTATCATGTATTCCTCGTCTACACTTCAAATGAATGTAAATGCGACACTTCCTTGCTAGGAAATAGCGTCTGCAGATGTCTAGGTATCGTAGCAATAGAGTTCTAATGCTTCTTAAAACGCGATATCGCATCTCAATTCTATGTTTCATGGTAAGATATAATATGATTTGAGAAGTGTTATGTATTCCTCGTCTACACTTCAAATGAATGTAAATGCGACACTTCCTTGCAAGGAAATAGCGTTTGCAAATGTCTACCTATCGTAGCAGTAGTGTTCTAATGCTTCTTAGAACGCGATGTCGCATCTCATTTCTATGTTTCATGGTAAGATATAATATGATTTGCGAATTGTTATGTATTCCTCGTCTACACTTCAAATGAATGTAAATGCGACACTTCCTTCCAAGGAAATAGCGTTTGCAGATGTCTACGTATCGAAGCAATAGAGTTCAAATGCTTCTTAAAACGAGATATTGCATCTCATATCTATGTTTCATGATAAGATATAATATTCATTGCGAAGTGTTATGCATTCCTCGCCTACGATTCAAATGAATGTAAATGCGACACTTCCTTGCTAGGAAATAGCGATTGCAGAAGTCTACGTATCGTAGCAATAGAGTTCTAATGCTTCTTAAAACGCGATATCGCATCTCATTTCTATGTTTCATGGTAAGATGTAATATTATTTGCGAAGTGTTATGTATTCCTCGCCTATACTTCGAATGAATGTAAATGCGAGACTTCTTTTCTAGGAAATAGCGTTTGCAAATGTCTACCTATCGTAGCAATAGTGTTCTAATGCTTCTTAAAACGCGATATCGTATCTCATTTCTATGTTTCATGGTAAGATATAATATGATTTGCGAAGTGTTATGTATTCCTCGTCTACACTTCAAATGAATGTAAATGCGACACTTCCTTGCAAGGAAATAGCATTTGCAGATGTCTACGTGTCGAAGCAATAGAGTTCAAATGCTTCTTAAAACGAGATATTGCATCTCACATCTATGTTTCATGATAAGATATAATATTCATTGCGAAGTGTTATGCATTCCTCGCCTACGATTCAAATGAATGTAAATGCGACACTTCCTTGCTAGGAAATAGCGATTGCAGAAGTCTACGTATCGTAGCAATAGAGTTCTAATGCTTCTTAAAACGCGATATCGCATCTCATTTCTATATTTCATGGTAAGATGTAATATTATTTGCGAAGTGTTATGTATTCCTCGCCTATACTTCGAATGAATGTAAATGCGAGACTTCTTTGCTAGGAAATAGCGTTTGCAAATGTCTAACTATCGTAGCAATAGTGTTCTAATGCTTCTTAAAACGCGATATCGTATCTCATTTCTATGTTTCATGGTAAGATATAATATGATTTGCGAAGTGTTATGTATTCCTCGTCTACACATCAACTAAATGTAAATGCGCACTTCCTTGCAAGGAAATAGCGTTTGCAGATGTCAATGTATCGTAGCAGTAGTGTTCTAATGCTTCTTAGAACGCGATGTCGCATCTCATTTCTATGTTTCATGATAAGATGTAATATTCATTGCGAAGTGTTATGCATTCCTCGCCTACGATTCAGATGAATGTAAATGCGACACTTCCTTGCTAGGAAATAGCGTTTGCAAATGTCTACCTATCGTAGCAATAGTGTTCTAATGCTTCTTAAAACGCGATATCGTACCTCATTTCTATGTTTCATGGTATGATATAATATGATATGCGAAGTGTTATGTATTCCTCGTCTACACATCAACTAAATGTAAATGCGCACTTCCTTGCAAGGAAATAGCGTTTGCAGATGTCAACGTATCGTAGCAATAGAGTTCTTATGATTCTTAAAACGCGATATCGCAACTCATTTCTATGTTTCATGGTAAGATATAAATATGATTTGCGAAGTGTTATGTATTCCTCGTCTACACTTCAAATGAATGTAAATGCGACACTTCCTTGCTAGGAAATAGCGTTTGCAGATGTCTACGTATCGAGGCAATAGAGTTCAAATGCTTCTTAAAACGAGATATTGCATCTCATATCTATGTTTCCTGATAAGATATAATATTCATTGCGATGTGTTATGCATTCCTCGTCAACGATTCAAATGAATGTAAATGCGACACTTCCTTGCGAGGAAATAGCGTTTGCAGATGTCTAGGTATCGTAGCAATAGAGTTCTTATGATTCTTAAAACGCGATATCGCATCTCATTTCTATGTTTCATGGTAAGATATAATATGATTTGCGAAGTATCATGTGTTCCTCGTCTACACTTCAAATGAATGTAAATGCGACACTTCCTTGCTAGGAAATAGCGTCTGCAGATGTCTAGGTATCGTAGCAATAGTGTTCTAATGCTCCTTAAAACGCGATATCGCATGTCAATTCTATGTTTCATGGTAAGATATAATATGATTTGCGATGTGTTATGTATTCCTCGTCTATACTTCAAATGAATGTAAATGCGACACTTCCTTGCTAGGAAATAGCGTCTGCAGATGTCTAGGTATCGTAGCAATAGAGTTCTAATGCTTCTTAAAACGCGATATCGCATCTCAATTCTATGTTTCATGGTAAGATATAATATGATTTGAGAAGTGTTATGTATTCCTCGTCTACACTTCAAATGAATGTAAATGCGACACTTCCTTGCAAGGAAATAGCGTTTGCAAATGTCTACCTATCGTAGCAGTAGTGTTCTAATGCTTCTTAGAACGCGATGTCGCATCTCATTTCTATGTTTCATGGTAAGATATAATATGATTTGCGAATTGTTATGTATTCCTCGTCTACACTTCAAATGAATGTAAATGCGACACTTCCTTCCAAGGAAATAGCGTTTGCAGATGTCTACGTATCGAAGCAATAGAGTTCAAATGCTTCTTAAAACGAGATATTGCATCTCATATCTATGTTTCATGATAAGATATAATATTCATTGCGAAGTGTTATGCATTCCTCGCCTACGATTCAAATGAATGTAAATGCGACACTTCCTTGCTAGGAAATAGCGATTGCAGAAGTCTACGTATCGTAGCAATAGAGTTCTAATGCTTCTTAAAACGCGATATCGCATCTCATTTCTATGTTTCATGGTAAGATGTAATATTATTTGCGAAGTGTTATGTATTCCTCGCCTATACTTCGAATGAATGTAAATGCGAGACTTCTTTTCTAGGAAATAGCGTTTGCAAATGTCTACCTATCGTAGCAATAGTGTTCTAATGCTTCTTAAAACGCGATATCGTATCTCATTTCTATGTTTCATGGTAAGATATAATATGATTTGCGAAGTGTTATGTATTCCTCGTCTACACTTCAAATGAATGTAAATGCGACACTTCCTTGCAAGGAAATAGCATTTGCAGATGTCTACGTATCGAAGCAATAGAGTTCAAATGCTTCTTAAAACGAGATATTGCATCTCACATCTATGTTTCATGATAAGATATAATATTCATTGCGAAGTGTTATGCATTCCTCGCCTACGATTCAAATGAATGTAAATGCGACACTTCCTTGCTAGGAAATAGCGATTGCAGAAGTCTACGTATCGTAGCAATAGAGTTCTAATGCTTCTTAAAACGCGATATCGCATCTCATTTCTATATTTCATGGTAAGATGTAATATTATTTGCGAAGTGTTATGTATTCCTCGCCTATACTTCGAATGAATGTAAATGCGAGACTTCTTTGCTAGGAAATAGCGTTTGCAAATGTCTAACTATCGTAGCAATAGTGTTCTAATGCTTCTTAAAACGCGATATCGTATCTCATTTCTATGTTTCATGGTAAGATATAATATGATTTGCGAAGTGTTATGTATTCCTCGTCTACACATCAACTAAATGTAAATGCGCACTTCCTTGCAAGGAAATAGCGTTTGCAGATGTCAATGTATCGTAGCAGTAGTGTTCTAATGCTTCTTAGAACGCGATGTCGCATCTCATTTCTATGTTTCATGATAAGATGTAATATTCATTGCGAAGTGTTATGCATTCCTCGCCTACGATTCAGATTAATGTAAATGCGACACTTCCTTGCTAGGAAATAGCGTTTGCAAATGTCTACCTATCGTAGCAATAGTGTTCTAATGCTTCTTAAAACGCGATATCGTACCTCATTTCTATGTTTCATGGTATGATATAATATGATATGCGAAGTGTTATGTATTCCTCGTCTACACATCAACTAAATGTAAATGCGCACTTCCTTGCAAGGAAATAGCGTTTGCAGATGTCAACGTATCGTAGCAATAGAGTTCTTATGATTCTTAAAACGCGATATCGCAACTCATTTCTATGTTTCATGGTAAGATATAAATATGATTTGCGAAGTGTTATGTATTCCTCGTCTACACTTCAAATGAATGTAAATGCGACACTTCCTTGCTAGGAAATAGCGTTTGCAGATGTCTACGTATCGAGGCAATAGAGTTCAAATGCTTCTTAAAACGAGATATTGCATCTCATATCTATGTTTCCTGATAAGATATAATATTCATTGCGATGTGTTATGCATTCCTCGTCAACGATTCAAATGAATGTAAATGCGACACTTCCTTGCGAGGAAATAGCGTTTGCAGATGTCTAGGTATCGTAGCAATAGAGTTCTTATGATTCTTAAAACGCGATATCGCATCTCATTTCTATGTTTCATGGTAAGATATAATATGATTTGCGAAGTATCATGTGTTCCTCGTCTACACTTCAAATGAATGTAAATGCGACACTTCCTTGCTAGGAAATAGCGTCTGCAGATGTCTAGGTATCGTAGCAATAGTGTTCTAATGCTCCTTAAAACGCGATATCGCATGTCAATTCTATGTTTCATGGTAAGATATAATATGATTTGCGATGTGTTATGTATTCCTCGTCTATACTTCAAATGAATGTAAATGCGACACTTCGTTGCAAGGAAATAGCGATTGCAGATGTCTACGTCTCGTAGCAATAGAGTTCATATGATTCTTAAAACGCGATATCGCATCTCATTTCTATGTTTCATGGTAAGATATAACATGATTTGCGAAGTGTTATGTATTCCTTGTCTACGATTCAAATGAATGTAAATGCGACACTTGCTTGCAAGGAAATAGCGTTTGCAGATGTCTACGTATCAGAGCAATAGAGTTCCTATGATTCTTAAAACGCGATATCGCATCTCATTTCTATGTTTCATGGTAAGATATAATATGATTTGCGAAGTGTTATGTATTCCTCGTCTACACTTCAAATGAATGTAAATGCCACACTTCTTTGCTAGGAAATAGCGTTTGCAGATGTCTACGTATCGTAGCAATAGAGTTCCTATGATTCCTAAAACGCGATATCGCATCTCATTTCTATGTTTCATGGTAAGATATAATATGATTTGCGAAGTGTTATGTATTCCTCGTCTACACTTCAAATGAATGTAAATGCGACACTTCCTTGCAAGGAAATAGCGTTTGCAAATGTCTACCTATCGTAGCAGTAGTGTTTTAATGCTTCTTAGAACGCGATGTCGCATCTCATTTCTATGTTTCATGGTAAGATATAATATGATTTGCGAAGTGTTATGTATTCCTCGTCTACACTTCAAATGAATGTAAATGCGACACTTCCTTGCAAGGAAATAGCGTTTGCAGATGTCTACGTATCGAAGCAATAGAGTTCAAATGCTTCTTAAAACGAGATATTGCATCTCATATCTATGTTTCATGATAAGATATAATATTCATTGCGAAGTTTTATGCATTCCTCGCCTACGATTCAAATGAATGTATATGCGACACTTCCTTGCTAGGAAATAGCGTTTGCAAATGTCTACCTATCGTAGCAGTAGTGTTCTAATGCTTCTTAAAACGCGATATCGTATCTCATTTCTATGTTTCGTGGTAAGATATAATATGATTTGCGAAGTGTTATGTATTCCTTGTCTACACATCAACTAAATGTAAATGCGCACTTCCTTGCAAGGAAATAGCGTTTGCAGATGTCTACGTATCGAAGCAATAGAGTTCAAATGCTTCTTAAAACGAGATATTGCATCTCATATCTATGTTTCATGATATGATATAATATTCATTGCGAAGTGTTATGCATTCCGCGCCTACGATTCAAATGAATGTAAATGCGACACTTCCTTGCTAGGAAATAGCGATTGCAGAAGTCTACGTATCGTAGCAATAGAGTTCAAATGCTTCTTAAAACGAGATATTGCATCTCATATCTATGTTTCATGATATGATATAATATTCATTGCGAAGTGTTATGCATTCCGCGCCTACGATTCAAATGAATGTAAATGCGACACTTCCTTGCTAGGAAATAGCGATTGCAGAAGTCTACGTATCGTAGCAATAGAGTTCTAATGCTTCTTAAAACGCGATATCGCATCTCATTTCTATGTTTCATGGTAAGATGTAATATTATTTGCGAAGTGTTATGTATTCCTCGCCTATACTTCAAATGAATGTAAATGCGAGACTTCTTTGCTAGGAAATAGCGTTTGCAAATGTCTACCTATCGTAGCAATAGTGTTCTAATGCTTCTTAATACGCGATATCGCATCTCATTTCTATGTTTCATGGTAAGATGTAATATTATTTGCGAAGTGTTATGTATTCCTCGCCTATACTTCGAATGAATGTAAATGCGAGACTTCTTTGCTAGGAAATAGCGTTTGCAAATGTCTACTTATCGTAGCAATAATGTTCTAATGCTTCTTAAAACGCGATATCGTATCTCATTTCTATGTTTCATGGTAAGATATAATATGATTTGCGAAGTGTTATGTATTCGTCGTCTACACATCAACTAAATGTAAATGCGCACTTCCTTGCAAGGAAATAGCGTTTGCAGACGTCTACGCATCGAAGCAATAGAGTTCAAGTGCTTCTTAAAACGAGAAGTTGCATCTCATATCTATGTTTCCTGATAAGATATAATATTCATTTCGAAGTGTTATGCATTCCTCGTCTACGATTCAAATGAATGTAAATGCGACACTTCCTTGCAAGGAAATAGCGATTGCAGATGTCTACGTTTCGTAGCAATATAGTTCTTATGATTCTTAAAACGCGATATCGCATCTCATTTCTATGTTTCATGGTAAGATATAATATTCATTGCGAAGTGTTATGCATTCCTCGTCTACGATTCAAATGAATGTAAATGCGAAACTTCCTTGCAAGGAAATAGCGTTTGCAGATGTCTACGTATCGTAGCAATAGAGTTCTTATGATTCTTAAAACGCGATACCGCATCTCATTTCTATGTTTCATGGTAAGATATAATATGATTTGCGAAGTATCATGTATTCCTCGTCTACACTTCAAATGAATGTGAATGCGATACTTCCTCGCTAGGAAATAGCATTTGCAGATGTCTACGTATCGTAGCAATAGCTTTCTAATGCTTCTTAAAACGCGATATCGATTCTCATTTCTATGTTTCATGGTAAGATATAATATGATTTGCGAAGTGTCACGTATTCCTCGCCTACACTTCAAATGAATGTAAATGCGACACTTCCTTGCTAGGAAATAGTGTTTGCAGATGTCTACGTATCGAAGCAATAGAGTTCAAATGCTTCTTAAAACGAGATATTGCATCTCATATCTATGTTTTCTGATAAGATATAATATTCATTTCGACGTGTTATGCATTCCTCGTCTACGATTCAAATGAATGTAAATGCGACACTTCCTTGCAAGGAAATAGCGTTTGCAGATGTCTACGTATCGTAGCAATAGAGCTCTTATGATTCTTAAAACGCGATATCGCAACTCATTTCTATGTTTCATGGTAAGATATAATATGATTTGCGAAGTGTTATGTATTCCTCGTCTACACATCAACTAAATGTAAATGCGCACTTCCTTGCAAGGAAATAGCGTTTGCAGATGTCAACGTATCGTAGCAATAGAGTTCTTATGATTCTTTAAACGCGATATCGCATCTCATTTCTATGTTTCATGGTAAGATATAATATGATTTGCGAAGTATCATGTATTCCTCGTCTACACTTCAAATGAATGTAAATGCGACACTTCCTTGCTAGGAAATAGCGTCTGCAGATGTCTAGGTATCGTAGCAATAGAGTTCTAATGCTTCATAAAACGCGATATCGCATCTCAATTCGATGTTTCATGGTAAGATATAATATGATTTGCGAAGTGTCACGTATTCCTCGCCTAAACTTCAAATGAATGTAAATGCGACACTTCCTTGCTAGGAAATAGCGTTTGCAGATGTCTACGTATCGAAGCAATAGAGTTCAAATGCTTCTTAAAACGAGATATTGCATCTCATATCTATGTTTCCTGATAAGATATAATATTCATTGCGAAGTGTTATTCATTCCTTGTCTACGATTCAAATGAATGTAAATGCGACACTTCCTTGCAAGGAAATAGCGTTTGCAGATGTCTACGTATCGAAGCAATAGAGTTCAAATGCTTCTTAAAACGAGATATTGCATTTCATATCTATGTTTCCTGATAAGATATAATATTCATTGCGAAGTGTTATGCATTCCTCGTCTACGATTCAAATGAATGTAAATGCGACACTTCCTTGCAAGGAAATAGCGTTTGCAGATGTCAACGTATCGTAGCAATAGAGTTCTTATGATTCTTTAAACGCGATATCGCATCTCATTTCTATGTTTCATGGTAAGATATAATATGATTTGCGAAGTATCATGTATTCCTCGTCTACACTTCAAATGAATGTAAATGCGACACTTCCTTGCTAGGAAATAGCGTCTGCAGATGTCTAGGTATCGTAGCAATAGAGTTCAAATGCTTCTTAAAACGAGATATTGCATCTCATATCTATGTTTTCTGATAAGATATAATATTCATTTCGACGTGTTATGCATTCCTCGTCTACGATTCAAATGAATGTAAATGCGACACTTCCTTGCAAGGAAATAGCGTTTGCAGATGTCTACGTATCGTAGCAATAGAGCTCTTATGATTCTTAAAACGCGATATCGCATCTCATTTCTATGTTTCATGGTAAGATATAATATGATTTGCGAAGTGTTATGTATTCCTCGTCTACACATCAACTAAATGTAAATGCGCACTTCCTTGCAAGGAAATAGCGTTTGCAGATGTCAACGTATCGTAGCAATAGAGTTCTTATGATTCTTTAAACGCGATATCGCATCTCATTTCTATGTTTCATGGTAAGATATAATATGATTTGCGAAGTATCATGTATTCCTCGTCTACACTTCAAATGAATGTGAATGCGATACTTCCTCGCTAGGAAATAGCATTTGCAGATGTCTACGTATCGTAGCAATAGCTTTCTAATGCTTCTTAAAACGCGATATCGATTCTCATTTCTATGTTTCATGGTAAGATATAATATGATTTGCGAAGTGTCACGTATTCCTCGCCTACACATCAAATGAATGTAAATGCGACACTTCCTTGCTAGGAAATAGTGTTTGCAGATGTCTACGTATCGAAGCAATAGAGTTCAAATGCTTCTTAAAACGAGATATTGCATCTCATATCTATGTTTTCTGATAAGATATAATATTCATTTCGACGTGTTATGCATTCCTCGTCTACGATTCAAATGAATGTAAATGCGACACTTCCTTGCAAGGAAATAGCGTTTGCAGATGTCTACGTATCGTAGCAATAGAGCTCTTATGATTCTTAAAACGCGATATCGCATCTCATTTCTATGTTTCATGGTAAGATATAATATGATTTGCGAAGTGTTATGTATTCCTCGTCTACACATCAACTAAATGTAAATGCGCACTTCCTTGCAAGGAAATAGCGTTTGCAGATGTCAACGTATCGTAGCAATAGAGTTCTTATGATTCTTTAAACGCGATATCGCATCTCATTTCTATGTTTCATGGTAAGATATAATATGATTTGCGAAGTATCATGTATTCCTCGTCTACACTTCAAATGAATGTAAATGCGACACTTCCTTGCTAGGAAATAGCGTCTGCAGATGTCTAGGTATCGTAGCAATAGAGTTCTAATGCTTCATAAAACGCGATATCGCATCTCAATTCGATGTTTCATGGTAAGATATAATATGATTTGCGAAGTGTCACGTATTCCTCGCCTAAACTTCAAATGAATGTAAATGCGACACTTCCTTGCTAGGAAATAGCGTTTGCAGATGTCTACGTATCGAAGCAATAGAGTTCAAATGCTTCTTAAAACGAGATATTGCATCTCATATCTATGTTTCCTGATAAGATATAATATTCATTGCGAAGTGTTATTCATTCCTTGTCTACGATTCAAATGAATGTAAATGCGACACTTCCTTGCAAGGAAATAGCGTTTGCAGATGTCTACGTATCGTAGCAATAGAGTTCTTATGATGCTTAAAACGCGATATCGCATCACATTTCTATGTTTCATGGTAAGATATAATATGATTTGCGAAGTATCATGTATTCCTCGTCAACACTTCAAATGAATGTAAATGCGACACTTCCTTGCTAGGAAATAGCGTCTGCAGATGTCTAGGTATCGTAGCAATAGAGTTCTAATGCTTCTCAAAACGCGATATCGCATCTCATTTCTATGTTTCATGGTAAGATATAATATGATTTGCGAAGTGTTATGTTTTCCTCGTCTACACTTCAAATGAATGTAAATGCGAGACTTCCTTGCAAGGAAATAGCGATTGCAGATGTCTACGTTTCGTAGCAATAGAGTTCATATGATTCTTAAAACGCGATATCGCATCTCATTTCTATGTTTCATGGTAAGATATAACATGATTTGCGAAGTGTTATGTATTCCTTGTCTACACTTCAAATGAATGTGAATGCGATACTTCCTCGCTAGGAAATAGCATTTGCAGATGTCTACGTATCGTAGCAATAGCTTTCTAATGCTTCTTAAAACGCGATATCGATTCTCATTTCTATGTTTCATGGTAAGATATAATATGATTTGCGAAGTGTCACGTATTCCTCGCCTACACTTCAAATGAATGTAAATGCGACACTTCCTTGCTAGGAAATAGCGTTTGCAGATGTCTACGTATCGAAGCAATAGAGTTCAAATGCTTCTTAAAACGAGATATTGCATTTCATATCTATGTTTCCTGATAAGATATAATATTCATTGCGAAGTGTTATGCATTCCTCGTCTACGATTCAAATGAATGTAAATGCGACACTTCCTTGCAAGGAAATAGCGTTTGCAGATGTCAACGTATCGTAGCAATAGAGTTCTTATGATTCTTTAAACGCGATATCGCATCTCATTTCTATGTTTCATGGTAAGATATAATATGATTTGCGAAGTATCATGTATTCCTCGTCTACACTTCAAATGAATGTAAATGCGACACTTCCTTGCTAGGAAATAGCGTCTGCAGATGTCTAGGTATCGTAGCAATAGAGTTCAAATGCTTCTTAAAACGAGATATTGCATCTCATATCTATGTTTTCTGATAAGATATAATATTCATTTCGACGTGTTATGCATTCCTCGTCTACGATTCAAATGAATGTAAATGCGACACTTCCTTGCAAGGAAATAGCGTTTGCAGATGTCTACGTATCGTAGCAATAGAGCTCTTATGATTCTTAAAACGCGATATCGCATCTCATTTCTATGTTTCATGGTAAGATATAATATGATTTGCGAAGTGTTATGTATTCCTCGTCTACACATCAACTAAATGTAAATGCGCACTTCCTTGCAAGGAAATAGCGTTTGCAGATGTCAACGTATCGTAGCAATAGAGTTCTTATGATTCTTTAAACGCGATATCGCATCTCATTTCTATGTTTCATGGTAAGATATAATATGATTTGCGAAGTATCATGTATTCCTCGTCTACACTTCAAATGAATGTAAATGCGACACTTCCTTGCTAGGAAATAGCGTCTGCAAATGTCTATGTATCGTAGCAATAGAGTTCTAATGCTTCATAAAACGCGATATCGCATCTCAATTCGATGTTTCATGGTAAGATGTAATATGATTTGCGAAGTGTCACGTATTCCTCGCCTAAACTTCAAATGAATGTAAATGCGACACTTCCTTGCTAGGAAATAGCGTTTGCAGATGTCTACGTATCGAAGCAATAGAGTTCAAATGCTTCTTAAAACGAGATATTGCATCTCATTATCTATGTTTCCTGATAAGATATAATATTCATTGCGAAGTGTTATTCATTCCTTGTCTACGATTCAAATGAATGTAAATGCGACACTTCCTTGCAATGAAATAGCGTTTGCAGATGTCTACGTATCGTAGCAATAGAGTTCTTATGATGCTTAAAACGCGATATCGCATCACATTTCTATGTTTCATGGTAAGATATAATATGATTTGCGAAGTATCATGTATTCCTCGTCAACACTTCAAATGAATGTAAATGCGACACTTCCTTGCTAGGAAATATCGTCTGCAGATGTCTAGGTATCGTAGCAATAGAGTTCTAATGCTTCTCAAAACGCGATATCGCATCTCATTTCTATGTTTCATGGTAAGATATAATATGATTTGCGAAGTGTTATGTTTTCCTCGTCTACACTTCAAATGAATGTAAATGCGAGACTTCCTTGCAAGGAAATAGCGATTGCAGATGTCTACGTTTCGTAGCAATAGAGTTCATATGATTCTTAAAACGCGATATCGCATCTCATTTCTATGTTTCATGGTAAGATATAACATGATTTGCGAAGTGTTATGTATTCCTTGTCTACACTTCAAATGAATGTGAATGCGATACTTCCTCGCTAGGAAATAGCATTTGCAGATGTCTACGTATCGTAGCAATAGCTTTCTAATGCTTCTTAAAACGCGATATCGATTCTCATTTCTATGTTTCATGGTAAGATATAATATGATTTGCGAAGTGTCACGTATTCCTCGCCTACACTTCAAATGAATGTAAATGCGACACTTCCTTGCTAGGAAATAGCGTTTGCAGATGTCTACGTATCGAAGCAATAGAGTTCAAATGCTTCTTAAAACGAGATATTGCATTTCATATCTATGTTTCCTGATAAGATATAATATTCATTGCGAAGTGTTATGCATTCCTCGTCTACGATTCAAATGAATGTAAATGCGACACTTCCTTGCAAGGAAATAGCGTTTGCAGATGTCAACGTATCGTAGCAATAGAGTTCTTATGATTCTTTAAACGCGATATCGCATCTCATTTCTATGTTTCATGGTAAGATATAATATGATTTGCGAAGTATCATGTATTCCTCGTCTACACTTCAAATGAATGTAAATGCGACACTTCCTTGCTAGGAAATAGCGTCTGCAGATGTCTAGGTATCGTAGCAATAGAGTTCTAATGCTTCTTAAAACGCGATATCACATCTCAATTCGATGTTTCATGGTAAGATATAATATGATTTGCGAAGTGTCACGTATTCCTCGCCTAAACTTCAAATGAATGTAAATGCGACACTTCCTTGCTAGGAAATAGCGTTTGCAGATGTCTACGTATCGAAGCAATAGAGTTCAAATGCTTCTTAAAACGAGATATTGCATCTCATATCTATGTTTCCTGATAAGATATAATATTC
The DNA here is from genome assembly GCF_050948175.1 of Xylocopa sonorina. Taxonomy (NCBI): domain Eukaryota; kingdom Metazoa; phylum Arthropoda; class Insecta; order Hymenoptera; family Apidae; genus Xylocopa; species Xylocopa sonorina. The sequence goes on along the minus strand of NW_027490708.1, from coordinate 16,962 downwards.
ATTGCGAAGTGTTATTCATTCCTTGTCTACGATTCAAATGAATGTAAATGCGACACTTCCTTGCAAGGAAATAGCGTTTGCAGATGTCTACGTATCGTATGAGTAGAGTTCTTATGATGCTTAAAACGCGATATCGCATCACATTTCTATGTTTCATGGTAAGATATAATATGATTTGCGAAGTATCATGTATTCCTCGTCAACACTTCAAATGAATGTAAATGCGACACTTCCTTTCTAGGAAATATCGTCTGCAGATGTCTAGGTATCGTAGCAATAGAGTTCTAATGCTTCTCAAAACGCGATATCGCATCTCATTTCTATGTTTCATGGTAAGATATAATATGATTTGCGAAGTGTTATGTTTTCCTCGTCTACACTTCAAATGAATGTAAATGCGAGACTTCCTTGCAAGGAAATAGCGATTGCAGATATCTACGTTTCGTAGCAATAGAGTTCATATGATTCTTAAAACGCGATATCGCATCTCATTTCTATGTTTCATGGTAAGATATAACATGATTTGCGAAGTGTTATGTATTCCTTGTCTACACTTCAAATGAATGTGAATGCGATACTTCCTCGCTAGGAAATAGCATTTGCAGATGTCTACGTATCGTAGCAATGGCTTTCTAATGCTTCTTAAGACGCGATATCGATTCTCATTTCTATGTTTCATGGTAAGATATAATATGATTTGCGAAGTGTCTCGTATTCCTCGCCTACACTTCAAATGAATGTAAATGCGACACTTCCTTGCTAGGAAATAGCGTTTGCAGATGTCTACGTATCGAAGCAATAGAGTTCAAATGCTTCTTAAAACGAGATATTGCATTTCATATCTATGTTTCCTGATAAGATATAATATTCATTGCGAAGTGTTATGCATTCCTCGTCTACGATTCAAATGAATGTAAATGCGACACTTCCTTGCAAGGAAATAGCGTTTGCAGATGTCAACGTATCGTAGCAATAGAGTTCTTATGATTCTTTAAACGCGATATCGCATCTCATTTCTATGTTTCATGGTAAGATATAATATGATTTGCGAAGTGTCATGTATTCCTCGTCTACACTTCAAATGAATGTAAATGCGACACTTCCTTGCTAGGAAATAGCGTCTGCAGATGTCTAGGTATCGTAGCAATAGAGTTCTAATGCTTCTTAAAACGCGATATCACATCTCAATTCGATGTTTCATGGTAAGATATAATATGATTTGCGAAGTGTCACGTATTCCTCGCCTAAACTTCAAATGAATGTAAATGCGACACTTCCTTGCTAGGAAATAGCGTTTGCAGATGTCTACGTATCGAAGCAATAGAGTTCAAATGCTTCTTAAAACGAGATATTGCATCTCATATCTATGTTTCCTCATAAGATATAATATTCATTGCGAAGTGTTATTCATTCCTTGTCTACGATTCAAATGAATGTAAATGCGACACTTCCTTGCAAGGAAATAGCGTTTGCAGATGTCTACGTATCGTAGCAATAGAGTTCGTATGATGCTTAAAACGCGATATCGCATCACATTTCTATGTTTCATGGTAAGATATAATATGATTTGCGAAGTATCATGTATTCCTCGTCAACACTTCAAATGAATGTAAATGCGACACTTCCTTGCTAGGAAATAGCGTCTGCAGATGTCTAGGTATCGTAGCCATAGAGTTCTAATGCTTCTCAAAACGCGATATCGCATCTCATTTCTATGTTTCATGGTAAGATATAATATGATTTGCGAAGTGTTATGTATTCCTGGTCTACACTTCAAATGAATGTGAATGCGATACTTCCTCGCTAGGAAATAGCGTTTGCAGATGTCTACGTATCGTAGCAATAGCTTTCTAATGCTTCTTAAAAAGCGATGTCGAATCTCATTTCTATGTTTCATGGTAAGATATAATATGATTTGCGAAGTATCATGTATTCCTCGTCTACACTTCAATGGAATGTAAATGCGACACTTCCTTGCTAGGAAATAGCGTCTGCAGATGTCTAGGTATCGTAGCAATAGCGTTCTAATGCTTCTTAAAACGCGATATCGCATCTCATTTCTATGTTTCATGGTAAGATATAACATGATTCGCGAAGTGTTATGTATTCCTTGTCTACACTTCAAATGAATGTGAATGCGATACATCCTCGCTAGGAAATAGCATTTGCAGATGTCTACGTATCGTAGCAATAGCTTTCTAATGCTTCTTAAAACGCGATATCGATACTCATTTCTATGTTTCATGGTAAGATATAATATGATTTGCGAAGTGTCACGTATTCCTCGCCTACACTTCAAATGAATGTAAATGCGACACTTCCTTGCTAGGAAATAGCGTTTGCAGAAGTCTACGTATCGTAGCAATAAAGTTCTAATGCTTCTTAAAACGCGATATCGCATCTCATTTCTATGTTTCATGGTAAGATATAATATGATTTGCGAAGTGTTATGTAATCCTCGTCTACACTTCAAATGAATGTAAATGCGACACTTCCTTGCTAGGAAATAGCGTTTGCAGATGTCTACGTATCGAAGCAATAGAGTTCAAATGCTTCTTAAAACGAGATATTGCATCTCATATCTATGTTTCCTGATAAGATATAATATTCATTGCGATGTGTTATGCATTCCTCGTCTACGATTCAAATGAATGTAAATGCGGCACTTCCTTGCGAGGAAATAGCGTTTGCAGATGTCTAGGTATCGTAGCAATAGAGATCTTATGATTCTTAAAACGCGATATCGCATCTCATTTCTATGTTTCATGGTAAGATATAATATGATTTGCGAAGTATCATGTATTCCTCGTCTACACTTCAAATGAATGCAAATGCGACACTTCCTTGCTAGGAAATAGCGTCTGCAGATGTCTAGGTATCGTAGCAATAGAGTTCTAATGCTTCTTTAAACGCGATATCGCATCTCATTTCTATGTTTCATGGTAAGATGTAATATTATTTGCGAAGTGTTATGTATTCCTCGCCTATACTCCAAATGAATGTAAATGCGACACTTCCTTGCTAGGAAATAGCATCTGCAGATGTCTAGGCATCGTAGCAGTAGAGTTCTAATGCTTCTTAAAACGCGATATCGCATCTCATTTCTATGCTTCATGGTAAGATGTAATATTATTTGCGAAGTGTTATGTATTCCTCGCCTATACTTCAAATGAATGTAAATGCGAGACTTCTTTGCTAGGAAATAGCGTTTGCAAATGTCTACGTATCGTAGCAATAGTGTTCTAATGCTTCTTAAAACGCGATATCGCATCTCATTTCTATTCTTCATGGTAAGATGTAATATTATTTGCGAAGTGTTATGTATTCCTCGCCTATACTTCAAATGAATGTAAATGCGAGACTTCTTTCCTAGGAAATAGCTTTTGCAAATATCTACCTATCGTAGCAATAGTGTTCTAATGCTTCTTAAAACGCGATATCGCATCTCATTTCTATGTTTCATGGTAAGATATAATATGATTTGCGAAGTGTTATGTATTCCTCGTCTACACTTCAAATGAATGTAAATGCGACACTTCCTTGCAAGGGAATAGCGATTGCAGATATCTACGTCTCGTAGCAATAGAGATCATATGATTCTTAAAACGCGATATCACATCTCATTTCTATGTTTCATGGTAAGATATAACATGATTTGCGAAGTGTTATGTATTCCTTGTCTACACTTCAAATGAATGTGAATGCGATACTTCCTCGCTAGGAAATAGCGTTTGCAGATGTCTACGTATTGTAGCAATAGCTTTCTAATGCTTCTTAAAACGCGATGTCGAATCTCATTTCTATGTTTCATGGTAAGATATAATATGATTTGCGAAGTGTCATGTATTCCTCGTCTACACTTCAAATGAATGTAAATGCGACACTTCCTTGCAAGGAAATAGCGATTGCAGATGTCTACGTCTCGTAGCAATGGAGTTCATATGATTCTTAAAACGCGATATCGCATCTCATTTCTATGTTTCATGGTTAGATATAACATGATTTGCGAAGTGTTATGTATTCCTTGTCTACACTTCAAATGAATGTGAATGCGATACTTCCTCGCTAGGAAATAGCGTTTGCAGATGTCTACGTATCGTAGCAATAGCTTTCTAATGCTTCTTAAAAAGCGATGTCGAATCTCATTTCTATGTTTCATGGTAAGATATAATATGATTTGCGAAGTATCATGTATTCCTCGTCTACACTTCAATTGAATGTAAATGCGACACTTCCTTGCTAGGAAATAGTGTTTGCAGATGTCTACGTATCGAAGCAATAGAGTTCAAATGCTTCTTAAAACGAGATATTGCATCTCATATCTATATTTTCTGATAAGATATAATATTCATTTCGACGTGTTATGCATTCCTCGTCTACGATTCATATGAATGTAAATGCGACACTTCCTTGCAAGGAAATAGCGTTTGCAGATGTCTACGTATCGTAGCAATAGAGTTCTTATGATTCTTAAAACGCGATATCGCATCTCATTTCTATGTTTCATGGTAATATATAATATGATTTGCGAAGTATCATGTATTCCTCGTCTACACTTCAAATGAATGTAAATGCGACACTTCCTTGCAAGGAAATAGCGATTGCAGATGTCTACGTCTCGTAGCAATAGAGATCATATGATTCTTAAAACGCGATATCGCATCTCATTTCTATGTTTCATGGTAAGATATAACATGATTTGCGAAGTGTTATGTATTCCTTGTCTACACTTCAAATGAATGTGAATGCGATGCTTCCTCGCTAGGAAATAGCGTTTGCAGATGTCTACGTATTGTAGCAATAGCTTTCTAATGCTTCTTAAAACGCGATGTCGAATCTCATTTCTATGTTTCATGGTAAGATATAATATGATTTGCGAAGTGTCAAATATTCCTCGTCTACACTTCAAATGAATGTAAATGCGACACTTCCTTGCAAGGAAATAGCGATTGCAGATGTCTACGTCTCGTAGCAATAGAGTTCATATGATTCTTAAAACGCGATATCGCATCTCATTTCTATGTTTCATGGTAAGATATAATATGATTTGCGAAGTGTTATGTATTCCTCGTCTACACTTCAAATGAATGTAAATGCGACACTTCCTTGCAAGGAAATAGCGTTTGCAAATGTCTACCTATCGTAGCAGTAGCTTTCTAGTGCTTCTTAAAACGCGATATCGCATCTCATTTCTATGTTTCATGGTAAGATATAATATGATTTGCGAAGTATTATGTATTCCTCGCCTACTATTCAAATGAATGTAAATGCGACACTTCCTTGCAAGGAAATAGCGTTTGCAGATGTCTACGTATCGTAGCAATAGAGTTCTTATGATTCTTAAAACGCAATATCGCATCTCATTTCTATGTTTCATGGTAAGAAATAATATGATTTGCGAAGTATCATGTATTCCTCGTCTACACTTCAAATGAATGTAAATGCGACACTTCCTTGCTAGGAAATAGCATTTGCAGATGTCTACGTATCGTAGCAATAGCTTTCTAATGCTTCTTAAAACGCGATATCGATTCTCATTTCTATGTTTCATGGTAAGATATAATATGATTTGCGAAGTGTCACGTATTCCTCGCCTACACTTCAAATGAATGTAAATGCGACACTTCCTTGCTAGGAAATAGTGTTTGCAGATGTCTACGTATCGAAGCAATAGAGTTCAAATGCTTCTTAAAACGAGATATTGCATCTCATATCTATGTTTTCTGATAAGATATAATATTCATTTCGACGTGTTATGCATTCCTCGTCTACGATTCAAATGAATGTAAATGCGACACTTCCTTGCAAGGAAATAGCGTTTGCAGATGTCTACGTATCGTAGCAATAGAGTTCTTATGATTCTTAAAACGCGATATCGCATCTCATTTCTATGTTTCATGGTAATATATAATATGATTTGCGAAGTATCATGTATTCCTCGTCTACACTTCAAATGAATGTAAATGCGACACTTCCTTGCTAGGAAATAGCGTCTGCAGATGTCTAGGTATCGTAGCAATAGAGTTCTAATGCCTCTTAAAACGCGATATCGCATCTCATTTCTATGTTTCATGGTAAAATATAATATGATTTGCGAAGTGTCATGTATTCCTCGTCTACACTTCAAATGAATGTAAATGCGACACTTCCTTGCAAGGAAATAGCGATTGCAGATGTCTACGTCTCGTAGCAATAGAGATCATATGATTCTTAAAACGCGATATCGCATCTCATTTCTATGTTTCATGGTAAGATATAACATGATTTGCGAAGTGTTATGTATTCCTCGTCTACACTTCAAATGAATGTAAATGCGACACTTCCTTGCAAGGAAATAGCGTTCGCAGATGTCTACGTATCGAAGCAATAGAGTTCAAATGCTCCTTAAAACGAGATATTGCATCTCATATCTATATTTCATGATAAGATATAATATTCATTGCGAAGTGTTATGCATTCCTCGCCTACTATTCAAATGAATGTAAATGCGACACTTCCTTGCAAGGAAATAGCGTTTGCAGATGTCTACGTATCGTAGCAATAGAGTTCTTATGATTCTTAAAACGCGATATCGCATCTCATTTCTATGTTTCATGGTAAGATATAATATGATTTGCGAAGTGTTATGTATTCCTCGTCTACACATCAACTAAATGTAAATGCGACACTTCCTTGCAAGGAAATAGCGATTGCAGATGTCTACGTCTCGTAGCAATAGAGTTCACATGATTCTTAAAACGCGATATCGCATCTCATTTCTATGTTTCATGGTAAGATATAATATGATTTGCGAAGTGTTATGTATTCCTCGTCTACACTTCAAATGAATGTAAATGCGACACTTCCTAGCAAGGAAATAGCGTTTGCAAATGTCTACCTATCGTAGCAATAGTTTTCTAATGCTTCTTAAAACGCGAAATCGCATCTCATTTCTATGTTTCATGGTAAGATATAATATGATTTGCGAAGTGTTATCCATTCCTCGTCTACACATCAACTAAATGTAAATGCGCACTTCCTTGCAAGGAAATAGCGTTTGCAGATGTCAACGTATCGTAGTAATAGAGTTCTTATGATTCTTAAAACGCGATATCGCATCTCATTTCTATGTTTCATGGTAAGATATAATGTGATTTGCGAAGTGTTATGTATTCCTCGTCTACACTTCAAATGAATGTAAATGCGACACTTCTTTGCAAGGAAATAGCGTTTGCAGATGTCTACGTATCGTAGCAATAGAGTTCCTATGATTCTTAAAACGCGATATCGCATCTCATTTCTATGTTTCATGGTAAGATATAATATGATTTGCGAAGTGTTATGTATTCCTCGTCTACACATCAACTAAATGTAAATGCGCACTTCCTTGCAAGGAAATAGCGTTTGCAGATGTCAACGTATCGTAGCAATAGAGTTCTTATGATTCTTAAAACGCGATATCGGATCTCATTTCTATGTTTCATGGTAAGATATAATATGATTTGCGAAGTGTTATGTATTCCTCGTCTACACATCAACTAAATGTAAATGCGCACTTCCTTGCTAGGAAATAGCGTTTGCAGATGTCTACGTATCGAAGCAATAGAGTTCAAATGCTTCTTAAAACGAGATATTGCATCTCATATCTATGTTTCCTGATAAGATATAATATTCATTGCGATGTGTTATGCATTCCTCGTCTACGATTCAAATGAATGTAAATGCGACACTTCCTTGCGAGGAAATAGCGTTTGCAGATGTCTAGGTATCGTAGCAATAGAGTTCTTATGATTCTTAAAACGCGATATCGCATTTCATTTCTATGTTTCATGGTAAGATATAATATGATTTGCGAAGTATCATGTATTCCTCGTCTACACTTCAAATGAATGTAAATGCGACACTTCCTTGCTAGGAAATAGCGTCTGCAGATGTCTAGGTATCGTAGCAATAGAGTTCTAATGCTTCTTAAAACGCGATATCGCATGTCAATTCTATGTTTCATGGTAAGATATAATATGATTCGCGAAGTGTTATGTATTCCTCGTCTACACTTCAAATGAATGTAAATGCGACACTTCCTTGCAAGGAAATAGCGATTGCAGATGTCTACGTCTCGTAGCAATAGAGTTCATATGATTCTTAAAACGCGATATCGCATCTCATTTCTATGTTTCATGGTAAGATATAACATGATTTGCGAAGTGTTATGTATTCCTTGTCTACGATTCAAATGAATGTAAATGCGACACTTCCTTGCAAGGAAATAGCGTTTGCAGATGTCTACGTATCGTAGCAATAGAGTTCAAATGCTTCTTAAAACGCGATATCGCATCTCATTTCTATGTTTCATGGTAAAATATAATATGATTTGCGAAGTGTTATGTATTCCTCGTCTACACATCAACTAAATGTAAATGCGCACTTCCTTGCAAGGAAATAGCGTTTGCAGATGTCTACGTATCGTAGCAATAGAGTTCTTATGATTCTTAAAACGCGATATCGCATCTCATTTCTATGTTTCATGGTAAGATGTAATATTATTTGCGAAGTGTTATGTATTCCTCGCCTATACTTCAAATGAATGTAAATGCGAGACTTCTTTGCTAGGAAATAGCGTTTGCAAATGTCTACCTATCGTAGCAATAGTGTTCTAATGCTTCTTAAAACGCGAAATCGCATCTCATTTCTATGTTTCACGGTAAGATATAATATGATTTGCGAAGTATCATGTATTCCTCGTCTACACTTCAAATGAATGTAAATGCGACACTTCCTTGCTAGGAAATAGCATCTGCAGATGTCTAGGTATCGTAGCAATAGAGTTCTAATGCTTCTTAAAACGCGATATCGCATCTCATTTCTATGTTTCATGTAAGATATAATATGATTTGCGAAGTATCATGTATTCCTCGTCTACACTTCAAATGAATGTAAATGCGACACTTCCTTGCTAGGAAATAGCGTCTGCAGATGTCTAGGTATCGTAGCAATAGGGTTCTAATGCATCTTAAAACGCGATATCGCAACTCATTTCTATGTTTCATGGTATGATATAATACGATTTGCGAAGTATCATGTATTCCTCGTCTGCATTTCAAATGAATGTAAATGCGACACTTCCTTGCTAGGAAATAGCGTCTGCAGATGTCTACGTATCGTAGCAATAGAGTTCTAATGCTTCTTAAAACGCGATATCGCATGTCAATTCTATGTTTCATGGTAAGATATAATATGATTTGCGAAGTGTTACGTATTCCTCGTCTACACTTCAAATGAATGTAAATGCGACACTTCCTTGCAAGGAAATAGCGATTGCAGATGTCTACGTCTCGTAGCAATAGAGTTCTTATGATTCTTAAAACGCGATATCGCATCTCATTTCTATGTTTCATGGTAAGATATAATATGATTTGCGGAGTGTTACGTGTTCCTCGTCTACACTTCAAATGAATCTAAATGCGACACTTCCTTGCAAGAAAATAGCGTTTGCAAATGTCTACCTATCGTAGCAGTAGTGTCCTAATGCTTCTTAGAACGCGATGTCGCATCTCAATTCTATGTTTCATGGTAAGATATAATATGATTTGCGAAGTGTTATTGATTCCTCGTCTACACTTCAAATGAATGTAAATGCGACACTTCCTTGCTAGGAAATAGCGTTTGCAGAAGTCTACGTATCGTAGCAATAAAGTTCTAATGCTTCTTAAAACGCGATATCGCATCTCATTTCTATGTTTCATGGTAAGATATAATATGATTTGCGAAGTGTTATGTAATCCTCGTCTACACTTCAAATGAATGTAAATGCGACACTTCCTTGCTAGGAAATAGCGTTTGCAGATGTCTACGTATCGAAGCAATAGAGTTCAAATGCTTCTTAAAACGAGATATTGCATCTCATATCTATGTTTCCTGATAAGATATAATATTCATTGCGATGTGTTATGCATTCCTCGTCTACGATTCAAATGAATGTAAATGCGACACTTCCTTGCGAGGAAATAGCGTTTGCAGATGTCTAGGTATCGTAGCAATAGAGTTCTTATGATTCTTAAAACGCGATATCGCATCTCATTTCTACGTTTCATGGTAAGATATAATATGATTTGCGAAGTATCATGTATTCCTCGTCTACACTTCAAATGAATGTAAATGCGACACTTCCTTGCTAGGAAATAGCGTCTGCAGATGTCTAGGTATCGTAGCAATAGAGTTCTAATGCTTCTTAAAACGCGATATCGCATGTCAATTCTATGTATCATGGTAAGATATAATATGATTTGCGAAGTGTTACGTATTCCTCGTCTACACTTCAAATGAATGTAAATGCGACACTTCCTTGCAAGGAAATAGCGATTGCAGATGTCTACGTCTCGTAGCAATAGTGTTCATATGATTCTTAAAACGCGATATCGCATCTCATTTCTATGTTTCATGGTAAGATATAACATGATTTGCGAAGTGTTATGTATTCCTTGTCTACGATTCAAATGAATGTAAATGCGACACTTCCTTGCAAGGAAATAGCGTTTGCAGATGTCTACGTATCGTAGCAATAGAGTTCTAATGCTTCTTAAAACGCGATATCGCATCTCATTTCTATGTTTCATGGTAAGATGTAATATTATTTGCGAAGTGTTATGTATTCCTCGCCTATACTTCAAATGAATGTAAATGCGAGACTTCTTTGCTAGGAAATAGCGTTTGCAAATGTCTACCTATCGTAGCAATAGTGTTCTAATGCTTCTTAAAACGCGATATCGTATCTCATTTCTATGTTTCATGGTAAGATATAATATGATTTGCGAAGTGTTATGTATTCCTCGTCTACACATCAACTAAATGTAAATGCGCACTTCCTTGCAAGGAAATAGCGTTTGCAGATGTCAACGTATCGTAGCAATAGAGTTCTAATGCTTCTTAAAAAGCGAAATCGCATCTCATTTCTATGTTTCATGATATGATATAATATGATTCGCGAAGTGTTATGTATTCCTCGTCTACACTTCAAATGAATGTAAATGCGACACTTCCTTGCAAGGAAATAGCGATTGCAGATGTCTACGTCTCGTAGCAATAGAGTTCATATGATTCTTAAAACGCGATATCGCATCTCATTTCTATGTTTCATGGTAAGATATAACATGATTTGCGAAATGTTATGTATTCCTTGTCTACGATTCAAATGAATGTAAATGCGACACTTCCTTGCAAGGAAATAGCGTTTGCAGATGTCTACGTATCGTAGCAATAGAGTTCAAATGCTTCTTAAAACGCGATATCGCATCTCATTTCTATGTTTCATGGTAAAATATAATATGATTTGCGAAGTGTTATGTATTCCTCGTCTACACATCAACTAAATGTAAATGCGCACTTCCTTGCAAGGAAATAGCGTTTGCAGATGTCTACGTATCGTAGCAATAGAGTTCTTATGATTCTTAAAACGCGATATCGCATCTCATTTCTATGTTTCATGGTAAGATGTAATATTATTTGCGAAGTGTTATGTATTCCTCGCCTATACTTCAAATGAATGTAAATGCGAGACTTCCTTGCTAGGAAATAGCGTTTGCAAATGTCTACCTATCGTAGCAATAGTGTTCTAATGCTTCTTAAAACGCGAAATCGCATCTCATTTCTATGTTTCATGGTAAGATAAAATATGATTTGCGAAGTATCATGTATTCCTCGTCTACACTTCAAATGAATGTAAATGCGACACTTCCTTGCTAGGAAATAGCATCTGCAGATGTCTACGTATCGAAGCAATAGAGTTCAAATGCTTCTTAAAACGAGATATTGCATCTCATATCTATGTTTCCTGATAAGATATAATATTCATTGCGATGTGTTATGCATTCCTCGTCTACGATTCAAATGAATGTAAATGCGACACTTCCTTGCGAGGAAATAGCGTTTGCAGATGTCTAGGTATCGTAGCAATAGAGTTCTTATGATTCTTAAAACGCGATATCGCATCTCATTTCTATGTTTCATGGTAAGATATAATATGATTTGCGAAGTATCATGTATTCCTCGTCTACACTTCAAATGAATGTAAATGCGACACTTCCTTGCAAGGAAATAGCGATTGCAGATGTCTACGTCTCGTAGCAATAGAGTTCATATGATTCTTAAAACGCGATATCGCATCTCATTTCTATGTTTCATGGTAAGATATAACATGATTTGCGAAGTGTTACGTATTCCTTGTCTACGATTCAAATGAATGTAAATGCGACACTTCCTTGCAAGGAAATAGCGTTTGCAGATGTCTACGTATCGTAGCAATAGAGTTCAAATGCTTCTTATAACGCGATATCGCATCTCATTTCTATGTTTCATGGTAAAATATAATATGATTTGCGAAGTGTTATGTATTCCTCGTCTACACATCAACTAAATGTAAATGCGCACTTCCTTGCAAGGAAATAGCGTTTGCAGATGTCTACGTATCGTAGCAATAGAGTTCTTATGATTCTTAAAACGCGATATCGCATCTCATTTCTATGTTTCATGGTAAGATGTAATATTATTTGCGAAGTGTTATGTATTCCTCGCCTATACTTCAAATGAATGTAAATGCGAGACTTCCTTGCTAGGAAATAGCGTTTGCAAATGTCTACCTATCGTAGCAATAGTGTTCTTATGATTCTTAAAACGCGATATCGCATCTCATTTCTATGTTTCATGGTAAGATATAATATGATTTGCGGAGTGTTATGTGTTCCTCGTCTACACTTCAAATGAATGTAAATGCGACACTTCCTTGCAAGGAAATAGTGTTTGCAAATGTCTACCTATCGTAGCAGTAGTGTTCTAATGCTTCTTAGAACGCGATGTCGCATCTCATTTCTCTGTTTCATGGTAAGATATAATATGATTTGCGAAGTGTTATTGATTCCTCGTCTACACTTCAAATGAATGTAAATGCGACACTTCCTTGCTAGGAAATAGCGTTTGCAAATGTCTACCTATCGTAGCAATATTGTTCTAATGCTTCTTAAAACGCGAAATCGCATCTCATTTCTATGTTTCATGGTAAGATATAATATGATTTGCGAAGTATCATGTATTCCTCGTCTACACTTCAAATGAATGTAAATGCGACACTTCCTTGCTAGGAAATAGCATCTGCAGATGTCTAGGTATCGTAGCAATAGAGTTCTAATGCTTCTTAAAACGCGATATCGCAACTCATTTCTATGTTTCATGGTAAGATATAATATGATTTGCGAAGTATCATGTATTCCTCGTCTACACTTCAAATGAATGTAAATGCGACACTTCCTTGCTAGGAAATAGCGCCTGCAGATGTCTAGGTATCGTAGCAATAGAGTTCTAATGCATCTTAAAACGCGGCATCGCAACTCATTTCTATGTTTCATGGTATGATATAATACGATTTGCGAAGTATCATGTATTCCTCGTCTACATTTCAAATGAATGTAAATGCGACACTTCCTCGCTAGGAAATAGCGTTTGCAGATGTCTACGTATTGTAGCAATAGCTATCTAATGCTTCTTAAAACGCGATGTCGAATCTCATTTCTATGTTTCATGGTAAGATATAATATGATTTGCGAAGTGTCATGTATTCCTTGTCTACACTTCAAATGAATGTAAATGCGCACTTCCTTGCAAGGAAATAGCGTTTGCAGAAGTCTACGTATCGTAGCAATAGAGTTCTTGTGATTCTTAAAACGCGATATCGCATCTCATTTCTATGTTTCATGGTAAGATATAATATGATTTGCGGAGTGTTACGTGTTCCTCGTCTACACTTCAAATGAATCTAAATGCGACACTTCCTTGCAAGGAAATAGCGTTTGCAAATGTCTACCTATCGTAGCAGTAGTGTTCTAATGCTTCTTAGAACGCGATGTCGCATCTCAATTCTATGTTTCATGGTAAGATATAATATGATTTGCGAAGTGTTATTGATTCCTCGTCTACACTTCAAATGAATGTACATGCGACACTTCCTTGCTAGGAAATAGCGTTTGCAGAAGTCTACGTATCGTAGCAATAAGGTTCTAATGCTTCTTAAAACGCGATATCGCATCTCATTTCTATGTTTCATGGTAAGATATAATATGATTTGCGAAGTGTTATGTAATCCTCGTCTACACTTCAAATGAATGTAAATGCGACACTTCCTTGCTAGGAAATAGCGTTTGCAGATGTCTACGTATCGAAGCAATAGAGTTCAAATGCTTCTTAAAACGAGATATTGCATCTCATATCTATGTTTCCTGATAAGATATAATATTCATTGCGATGTGTTATGCATTCCTCGTCTACGATTCAAATGAATGTAAATGCTACACTTCCTTGCGAGGAAATAGCATTTGCAGATGTCTAGGTATCGTAGCAATAGAGTTCTTATGATTCTTAAAACGCGATACCGCATCTCATTTCTATGTTTCATGGTAAGATATAATATGATTTGCGAAGTGTTACGTAATCCTCGTCTACACTTCAAATGAATGTAAATGCGACACTTCCTTGCTAGGAAATAGCGTTTGCAGATGTCTACGTATCGAAGCAATAGAGTTCAAATGCTTCTTAAAACGAGATATTGCATCTCATATCTATGTTTCCTGATAAGATATAATATTCATTGCGATGTGTTATGCATTCCTCGTCTACGATTCAAATGAATGTAAATGCGACACTTCCTTGCGAGGAAATAGCGTTTGCAGATGTCTAGGTATCGTAGCAATAGAGTTCTTATGATTCTTAAAACGCGATATCGCATCTCATTTCTATGTTTCATGGTAAGATATAATATGATTTGCGAAGTATCACGTATTCCTCGTCTACACTTCAAATGAATGTAAATGCGACACTTCCTTGCTAGGAAATAGCGTCTGCAGATGTCTAGGTATCGTAGCAATAGAGTTCTAATGCTTCTTAAAACGCGATATCGCATGTCAATTCTATGTTTCATGGTAAGATATAATATGATTTGCGAAGTGTTACGTATTCCTCGTCTACACTTCAAATGAATGTAAATGCGACACTTCCTTGCAAGGAAATAGCGATTGCAGATGTCTACGTCTCGTAGCAATAGAGTTCATATGATTCTTAAAACGCGATATCGCATCTCATTTCTATGTTTCATGGTAAGATATAACATGATTTGCGAAGTGTTATGTATTCCTTGTCTACGATTCAAATGAATGTAAATGCGACACTTCCTTGCAAGGAAATAGCGTTTGCAGATGTCTACGTATCGTAGCAATAGAGTTCAAATGCTTCTTATAACGCGATATCGCATCTCATTTCTATGTTTCATGGTAAAATATAATATGATTTGCGAAGTGTTATGTATTCCTCGTCTACACATCAACTAAATGTAAATGCGCACTTCCTTGCAAGGAAATAGCGTTTGCAGATGTCTACGTATCGTAGCAATAGAGTTCTTATGATTCTTAAAACGCGATATCGCATCTCATTTCTATGTTTCATGGTAAGATGTAATATTATTTGCGAAGTGTTATGTATTCCTCGCCTATACTTCAAATGAATGTAAATGCGAGACTTCCTTGCTAGGAAATAGCGTTTGCAAATGTCTACCTATCGTAGCAATAGTGTTCTTATGATTCTTAAAACGCGATATCGCATCTCATTTCTATGTTTCATGGTAAGATATAATATGATTTGCGGAGTGTTATGTGTTCCTCGTCTACACTTCAAATGAATGTAAATGCGACACTTCCTTGCAAGGAAATAGTGTTTGCAAATGTCTACCTATCGTAGCAGTAGTGTTCTAATGCTTCTTAGAACGCGATGTCGCATCTCATTTCTCTGTTTCATGGTAAGATATAATATGATTTGCGAAGTGTTATTGATTCCTCGTCTACACTTCAAATGAATGTAAATGCGACACTTCCTTGCTAGGAAATAGCGTTTGCAAATGTCTACCTATCGTAGCAATAGTGTTCTAATGCTTCTTAAAACGCGAAATCGCATCTCATTTCTATGTTTCATGGTAAGATATAATATGATTTGCGAAGTATCATGTATTCCTCGTCTACACTTCAAATGAATGTAAATGCGACACTTCCTTGCTAGGAAATAGCATCTGCAGATGTCTAGGTATCGTAGCAATAGAGTTCTAATGCTTCTTAAAACGCGATATCGCAACTCATTTCTATGTTTCATGGTAAGATATAATATGATTTGCGAAGTATCATGTATTCCTCGTCTACACTTCAAATGAATGTAAATGCGACACTTCCTTGCTAGGAAATAGCGCCTGCAGATGTCTAGATATCGTAGCAATAGAGTTCTAATGCATCTTAAAACGCGGCATCGCAACTCATTTCTATGTTTCATGGTATGATATAATACGATTTGCGAAGTATCATGTATTCCTCGTCTACATTTCAAATGAATGTAAATGCGACACTTCCTCGCTAGGAAATAGCGTTTGCAGATGTCTACGTATTGTAGCAATAGCTATCTAATGCTTCTTAAAACGCGATGTGGAATCTCATTTCTATGTTTCATGGTAAGATATAATATGGCTTGCGAAGTGTCATGTATTCCTTGTCTACACTTCAAATGAATGTAAATGCGCACTTCCTTGCAAGGAAATAGCGTTTGCAGATGTCTACGTATCGTAGCAATAGAGTTCTTATGATTCTTAAAACGCGATATCGCATCTCATTTCTATGTTTCATGGTAAGATATAATATGATTTGCGGAGTGTTACGTGTTCCTCGTCTACACTTCAAATGAATCTAAATGCGACACTTCCTTGCAAGGAAATAGCGTTTGCAAATGTCTACCTATCGTAGCAGTAGTGTCCTAATGCTTCTTAGAACGCGATGTCGCATCTCAATTCTATGTTTCATGGTAAGATATAATATGATTTGCGAAGTGTTATTGATTCCTCGTCTACACTTCAAATGAATGTAAATGCGACACTTCCTTGCTAGGAAATAGCGTTTGCAGAAGTCTACGTAT
>NW_027490707.1:0-69702 GCF_050948175.1 Xylocopa sonorina | reverse complement strand
AGTGTTATGTATACCTCGTATTCACTCCAAAAGAATGTAAATGCGTCACTTCCATGCTAGGAAATAGCGTTTGCAGATGTCTACGTATCGTAGCAATAGAGTTCTAATGTTTCTTCTTAAAACGAAATGTCGTATTTCATTTCTATGTTTCGTAACAAGATATAATATTCATTGTGGAATGTTATGTATACCTCGCATTCACTTCAAAATAATGTAAATGCGACACTTCCTTGCTAGGAAATAACATTTGCAGATGTCTACGCATCGTAGAGATAGAGTTATAGTGCTTCTTAAATCAGGATATCGCATCTAACTTCGATGTTTCGAGATAAGATATAATATTCAATGCGAAGTGTCATGTATACCTCGTATTCACTTCAGAGGAATGTAAATGCGACACTTCCTTGCTAGGAAATATTGTTTGCAAATGTCTACGTATCACAGCAATAGAGTACTAATGCTTCATAAAACGAGATGTCCTATTTCATTTCTATGTTTCGTAATAATATATAATATTCATTGTGGAGTGTTATCTATACCTCGTATTCACATCAAGAGAATGTAAATGCGACACTTCCTTGCTACGAAATATTGTTTGCAGATGTCTACGTATCGTAGCAATAGCGTTCTAATGCATCTTAAAACGCGATATCGCATCTCACTTCTACGTTTCATGATAAGATATAATATTCATTGCGAAGTGTTATGTATACCTTGTATTCATTTCAAAAGAATGTAGATGTGACACTTCCATGCTAGGAAATAGCTTTACGGATGTCTACGTATCGTAGCAATAGAGTTCTAGTGCTTCCTAAAACGCGATATCGCATCTCACCTCTATGTTTCATGATAAGATATAATATTCATTATGGAGTGTCATGTATACCTCGTATTCACTTCAAAAGAATGTAATTGCGACACTTCCCTGCTAGGAAGTAGAGTTTGCAGATGTCTACGTACCGAAGCAATAGGGTTCTACTGCTACTCAAAACGCGAAGTCGCATCTCATTTCTATGTTTCATTATCAGATATAATATTCATTGCGAAGTGTCATGTACAGCTCGTTTTCACTTCAAAAGAATGTAAATGCTAAACTCCCATGCTAGGAAATAGCGTTTGCAGATGTCTACGTATCGTAGCAATGGAGTTCTAATGCTTCTTAAAACGCCATATCGCATCTCACTTCTATGTTTCATGATAAGATACAATACTCATTGCGAAGTGTCATGTATATCTCGTACTCACTTCAGAAGAATGTAAAAGCGGCACTTTCCTAGCTAGGAAGTAGCGCTCGCAGATGTCTACGTATCGAAGCAATGGTGTTCTAATGCTTCTCAAAACGCGATATCGCATCTCACTTCTATGTTTCATGATAACATATAGTATCCATTGCGAAGTGTCATGTATATCTAGTATTCACCTCAAAAGAATGTAAATGCGAAACTTCCATGCTAGGAAATAGCGTTTGCAGATGTCTACGTATCGTAGCAATAGAGATCTAATGCTTCTTAAATCGCGATATAGCATCTCACATCTATGTTTCATGATAAGATATAATATTCATTGCGAAGTGCCATGTATACCTCGTATTCACTTCAAAAGAATGTAAATGCAACTACTCCTAGCTAGGAAGTTGCGCTCGCAGATGTCTACGTATCGAAGCAATGGTGTTCTAATGCTTCTCAAAACGCGATATCGCATCTCACTTCTATGTTTCATGATAAGATATAGTATCCATTGCGAAGTGTCATGTATATCTAGTATTCACCTCAAAAGAATGTAAATGCGAAACTTCCATGCTAGGAAATAGCGTTTGCAGATGTCTACGTATCGTAGCAATAGAGTTTTAATGCTACTCAAAACGAGATGTCGCATTTCATTTCTATGCTTCGTGATAAGATACAATATTCATTGTGGAGTGTTATGTATACCTCACATTCACTACAAAAGAATGTAAATGCGACACTTCCTTGCTAGGAAATAACATTTGCAGATGTCTACGTATCGTAGCAATAGCGTTCTAATGCATCTTAAAACGCGATATCGCATCTCACTTCTACGTTTCATGATAAGATATAATATTCATTGCGAAGTGTTATGTATACCTTGTATTCATTTCAAAAGAATGTAGATGTGACACTTCCATGCTAGGAAATAGCTTTACGGATGTCTACGTATCGTAGCAATAGAGTTCTAGTGCTTCCTAAAACGCGATATCGCATCTCACCTCTATGTTTCATGATAAGATATAATATTCATTATGGAGTGTCATGTATACCTCGTATTCACTTCAAAAGAATGTAATTGCGACACTTCCCTGCTAGGAAGTAGAGTTTGCAGATGTCTACGTACCGAAGCAATAGGGTTCTACTGCTACTCAAAACGCGAAGTCGCATCTCATTTCTATGTTTCATTATCAGATATAATATTCATTGCGAAGTGTCATGTACAGCTCGTTTTCACTTCAAAAGAATGTAAATGCTAAACTCCCATGCTAGGAAATAGCGTTTGCAGATGTCTACGTATCGTAGCAATGGAGTTCTAATGCTTCTTAAAACGCCATATCGCATCTCACTTCTATGTTTCATGATAAGATACAATACTCATTGCGAAGTGTCATGTATATCTCGTATTCACTTCAGAAGAATGTAAAAGCGGCACTTTCCTAGCTAGGAAGTAGCGCTCGCAGATGTCTACGTATCGAAGCAATGGTGTTCTAATGCTTCTCAAAACGCGATATCGCATCTCACTTCTATGTTTCATGATAACATATAGTATCCATTGCGAAGTGTCATGTATATCTAGTATTCACCTCAAAAGAATGTAAATGCGAAACTTCCATGCTAGGAAATAGCGTTTGAAGATGTCTACGTATCGTAGCAATAGAGATCTAATGCTTCTTAAATCGCGATATAGCATCTCACATCTATGTTTCATGATAAGATATAATATTCATTGCGAAGTGCCATGTATACCTCGTATTCACTTCAAAAGAATGTAAATGCAACTACTCCTAGCTAGGAAGTTGCGCTCGCAGATGTCTACGTATCGAAGCAATGGTGTTCTAATGCTTCTCAAAACGCGATATCGCATCTCACTTCTATGTTTCATGATAAGATATAGTATCCATTGCGAAGTGTCATGTATATCTAGTATTCACCTCAAAAGAATGTAAATGCGAAACTTCCATGCTAGGAAATAGCGTTTGCAGATGTCTACGTATCGTAGCAATAGAGTTTTAATGCTACTCAAAACGAGATGTCGCATTTCATTTCTATGCTTCGTGATAAGATACAATATTCATTGTGGAGTGTTATGTATACCTCACATTCACTACAAAAGAATGTAAATGCGACACTTCCTTGCTAGGAAATAACATTTGCAGATGTCTACGTATCGTAGCAATAGCGTTCTAATGCATCTTAAAACGCGATATCGCATCTCACTTCTACGTTTCATGATAAGATATAATATTCATTGCGAAGTGTTATGTATACCTTGTATTCATTTCAAAAGAATGTAGATGTGACACTTCCATGCTAGGAAATAGCTTTACGGATGTCTACGTATCGTAGCAATAGAGTTCTAGTGCTTCCTAAAACGCGATATCGCATCTCACCTCTATGTTTCATGATAAGATATAATATTCATTATGGAGTGTCATGTATACCTCGTATTCACTTCAAAAGAATGTAATTGCGACACTTCCCTGCTAGGAAGTAGAGTTTGCAGATGTCTACGTACCGAAGCAATAGGGTTCTACTGCTACTCAAAACGCGAAGTCGCATCTCATTTCTATGTTTCATTATCAGATATAATATTCATTGCGAAGTGTCATGTACAGCTCGTTTTCACTTCAAAAGAATGTAAATGCTAAACTTCCATGCTAGGAAATAGCGTTTGCAGATGTCTACGTATCGTAGCAATGGAGTTCTAATGCTTCTTAAAACGCCATATCGCATCTCACTTCTATGTTTCATGATAAGATACAATACTCATTGCGAAGTGTCATGTATATCTCGTATTCACTTCAGAAGAATGTAAAAGCGGCACTTTCCTAGCTAGGAAGTAGCGCTCGCAGATGTCTACGTATCGAAGCAATGGTGTTCTAATGCTTCTCAAAACGCGATATCGCATCTCACTTCTATGTTTCATGATAACATATAGTATCCATTGCGAAGTGTCATGTATATCTAGTATTCACCTCAAAAGAATGTAAATGCGAAACTTCCATGCTAGGAAATAGCGTTTGCAGATGTCTACGTATCGTAGCAATAGAGATCTAATGCTTCTTAAATCGCGATATAGCATCTCACATCTATGTTTCATGATAAGATATAATATTCATTGCGAAGTGCCATGTATACCTCGTATTCACTTCAAAAGAATGTAAATGCAACTACTCCTAGCTAGGAAGTTGCGCTCGCAGATGTCTACGTATCGAAGCAATGGTGTTCTAATGCTTCTCAAAACGCGATATCGCATCTCACTTCTATGTTTCATGATAAGATATAGTATCCATTGCGAAGTGTCATGTATATCTAGTATTCACCTCAAAAGAATGTAAATGCGAAACTTCCATGCTAGGAAATAGCGTTTGCAGATGTCTACGTATCGTAGCAATAGAGTTTTAATGCTACTCAAAACGAGATGTCGCATTTCATTTCTATGCTTCGTGATAAGATACAATATTCATTGTGGAGTGTTATGTATACCTCACATTCACTACAAAAGAATGTAAATGCGACACTTCCTTGCTAGGAAATAACATTTGCAGATGTCTACGCATCGCAGCAATAGAGTTTTAGTGCTTCTTAAATCGCGATATAGCATCTCACATCTATGTTTCATGATAAGATATAGTAATCATTGCGAAGTGTCATGTATAACTCGTATTCACTTCAAAAGAATGTAAATGCGACACTTACATGCTAGGAAATACCGTTTGCAGATGTCTACGAATCGCAGCAATAGAGTTCTAATGCTTCTTAAAACGAGATGTCGCATTTCATTCCTTTGTTTCGTGGTAAGATATAATATTCATTGTAGTGTGTTATGTATACCTCGTATTCACTACAAAAGTATGTAAATGCGACACTTTCTTGCTAGGAAATAACATTTGCGGATGTCTACGCATCGTGGCAATAGGTTCTAGTGCTACTTAAATCGCGATATCGCATCTCATTTATATGTTTCGTGATAAGATATAATATTCATTGCGAAGTGCCATGTATACCTCGTATTCACTTCAAAAGAATGTAAATGCAACTATTCCTAGCTAGGAAGTAGCGCTCGCAGATGTCTACGTATCGAAGCAATGGTGTTCTAATGCTTCTCAAAACGCGATATCGCATCTCACTTCTATGTTTCATGATAAGATATAGTATCCATTGCGAAGTGTCATGTATATCTAGTATTCACCACAAAAGAATGTAAATGCGAAACTTCCATGCTAGGAAATAGCGTTTGCAGATGTCTACGTATCGTAGCAATAGAGTTTTAATGCTACTCAAAACGAGATGTCGCATTTCATTTCTATGCTTCGTGATAAGATACAATATTCATTGTGGAGTGTTATGTATACCTCACATTCACTACAAAAGAATGTAAATGCGACACTTCCTTGCTAGGAAATAACATTTGCAGATGTCTACGCATCGCAGCAATAGAGTTTTAGTGCTTCTTAAATCGCGATATAGCATCTCACATCTATGTTTCATGATAAGATATAGTAATCATTGCGAAGTGTCATGTATAACTCGTATTCACTTCAAAAGAATGTAAATGCGACACTTACATGCTAGGAAATACCGTTTGCAGATGTCTACGAATCGCAGCAATAGAGTTCTAATGCTTCTTAAAACGAGATGTCGCATTTCATTCCTATGTTTCGTGGTAAGATATAATATTCATTGTAGAGTGTTATGTATACCTCGTATTCACTACAAAAGTATGTAAATGCGACACTTTCTTGCTAGGAAATAACATTTGCGGATGTCTACGCATCGTAGTAATAGGTTCTAGTGCTACTTAAATCGCGATATGGCATCTCACTTCTATGTTTCGTGATAAGATATAATATGCATTGCGAAGTGTCATGTATACCTCGTATTCACTTCAAAAGAATGTAAATGCGACACTTACATGCTAGGAAATAGTGTTTGCAGATGTCTACGTATCGCAGCAATAGAGTTCTAATGCTTCTTAAAACGAGATGTCGCATTTCATATCTATGTTTCGTAGTAAGATATAATAATCATTGTAGAGTGTTATGTATACCTCGTAATCACTTCAAAAGAATGTAAATGCGACACTTCCATGCTAGGAAATAGCGTTTGCAGATGTCTACGTATCGCAGCAATAGAGTTCTAATGCTTCTTAAAACGAGATGTCGCATTTCATTTCTATGTTTCGTGGTAAGATATAATATTCATTGCAGAGTATTATGTATACCTCGTATTCACTTCAAACGAATGTAAATGCGACACTTCCTTGCTAGGAAATATTGTTTGCAGATGTCTACGTATCGTAGCAATATAGTTTTAATACTTCTTAAAACGCGATATCGCATCTCACATATATGTTTCATGATAAGATATAATATTCATTGCGAACTGTCATGTATACCGCGTATTCACTTCAAAAGAATGTAAATGCGACACTTCCATGCCAGGAGATAGCGTTTGCAGATGTCTACGTATAGTAGCAATAGAGTTCCAATGCTTCTTAGAACGCGATATCGCATCTGACATCTATGTTTCATGATAAGATATAATATTCAGTGCGAAGTGTTATGTATACTTCGTATTCACTTCAAAAGGATGTAAGTGCGACACTTCCTTGCTACGAAATAGCGTTTCCAGACGACTACGTATGGAAACAATAGAGTTCTAATACATCTTAAAACGAGATGTCGCATCGCATTTCTATGTTTCATGAAAAGATATAATATTCATTGCGAAGTGTCATGTATACCTCGATTTCACTACACAAGAATGTAAATGCGACACTTCCATGCTAGGAAATAGCGTTTGCAGATGTCTACGTATCGTAGCAATAGAGTTCTAATGCTTCTTAAAACGCAATATCGCATCTCACTTCTATGATTCATGATAAGATATAATACTCATTATGAAGTGTCATGTATACCTCGTATTCACTTCAACAGAATGTTGTTGCGACACTTCCTTGCTAGGAAGTAGCGTTTGCAGATGTCTACGTATCGAAGCAATAGGGTTCTAATGCTTCCCAAAACGCGATTTCGCATCTCATTTCTATGTTTCGTGATAAGATATAATATTCATTGCGAAGTGCCATGTATACCTCGTATTCACTTCAAAAGAATGTAAATGCAACTACTCCTAGCTAGGAAGTTGCGCTCGCAGATGTCTACGTATCGAAGCAATGGTGTTCTAATGCTTCTCAAAACGCGATATCGCATCTCACTTCTATGTTTCATGATAAGATATAGTATCCATTGCGAAGTGTCATGTATATCTAGTATTCACCTCAAAAGAATGTAAATGCGAAACTTCCATGCTAGGAAATAGCGTTTGCAGATGTCTACGTATCGTAGCAATAGAGTTTTAATGCTACTCAAAACGAGATGTCGCATTTCATTTCTATGCTTCGTGATAAGATACAATATTCATTGTGGAGTGTTATGTATACCTCACATTCACTACAAAAGAATGTAAATGCGACACTTCCTTGCTAGGAAATAACATTTGCAGATGTCTACGTATCGTAGCAATAGCGTTCTAATGCATCTTAAAACGCGATATCGCATCTCACTTCTACGTTTCATGATAAGATATAATATTCATTGCGAAGTGTTATGTATACCTTGTATTCATTTCAAAAGAATGTAGATGTGACACTTCCATGCTAGGAAATAGCTTTACGGATGTCTACGTATCGTAGCAATAGAGTTCTAGTGCTTCCTAAAACGCGATATCGCATCTCACCTCTATGTTTCATGATAAGATATAATATTCATTATGGAGTGTCATGTATACCTCGTATTCACTTCAAAAGAATGTAATTGCGACACTTCCCTGCTAGGAAGTAGAGTTTGCAGATGTCTACGTACCGAAGCAATAGGGTTCTACTGCTACTCAAAACGCGAAGTCGCATCTCATTTCTATGTTTCATTATCAGATATAATATTCATTGCGAAGTGTCATGTACAGCTCGTTTTCACTTCAAAAGAATGTAAATGCTAAACTCCCATGCTAGGAAATAGCGTTTGCAGATGTCTACGTATCGTAGCAATGGAGTTCTAATGCTTCTTAAAACGCCATATCGCATCTCACTTCTATGTTTCATGATAAGATACAATACTCATTGCGAAGTGTCATGTATATCTCGTATTCACTTCAGAAGAATGTAAAAGCGGCACTTTCCTAGCTAGGAAGTAGCGCTCGCAGATGTCTACGTATCGAAGCAATGGTGTTCTAATGCTTCTCAAAACGCGATATCGCATCTCACTTCTATGTTTCATGATAACATATAGTATCCATTGCGAAGTGTCATGTATATCTAGTATTCACCTCAAAAGAATGTAAATGCGAAACTTCCATGCTAGGAAATAGCGTTTGAAGATGTCTACGTATCGTAGCAATAGAGATCTAATGCTTCTTAAATCGCGATATAGCATCTCACATCTATGTTTCATGATAAGATATAATATTCATTGCGAAGTGCCATGTATACCTCGTATTCACTTCAAAAGAATGTAAATGCAACTACTCCTAGCTAGGAAGTTGCGCTCGCAGATGTCTACGTATCGAAGCAATGGTGTTCTAATGCTTCTCAAAACGCGATATCGCATCTCACTTCTATGTTTCATGATAAGATATAGTATCCATTGCGAAGTGTCATGTATATCTAGTATTCACCTCAAAAGAATGTAAATGCGAAACTTCCATGCTAGGAAATAGCGTTTGCAGATGTCTACGTATCGTAGCAATAGAGTTTTAATGCTACTCAAAACGAGATGTCGCATTTCATTTCTATGCTTCGTGATAAGATACAATATTCATTGTGGAGTGTTATGTATACCTCACATTCACTACAAAAGAATGTAAATGCGACACTTCCTTGCTAGGAAATAACATTTGCAGATGTCTACGTATCGTAGCAATAGCGTTCTAATGCATCTTAAAACGCGATATCGCATCTCACTTCTACGTTTCATGATAAGATATAATATTCATTGCGAAGTGTTATGTATACCTTGTATTCATTTCAAAAGAATGTAGATGTGACACTTCCATGCTAGGAAATAGCTTTACGGATGTCTACGTATCGTAGCAATAGAGTTCTAGTGCTTCCTAAAACGCGATATCGCATCTCACCTCTATGTTTCATGATAAGATATAATATTCATTATGGAGTGTCATGTATACCTCGTATTCACTTCAAAAGAATGTAATTGCGACACTTCCCTGCTAGGAAGTAGAGTTTGCAGATGTCTACGTACCGAAGCAATAGGGTTCTACTGCTACTCAAAACGCGAAGTCGCATCTCATTTCTATGTTTCATTATCAGATATAATATTCATTGCGAAGTGTCATGTACAGCTCGTTTTCACTTCAAAAGAATGTAAATGCTAAACTTCCATGCTAGGAAATAGCGTTTGCAGATGTCTACGTATCGTAGCAATGGAGTTCTAATGCTTCTTAAAACGCCATATCGCATCTCACTTCTATGTTTCATGATAAGATACAATACTCATTGCGAAGTGTCATGTATATCTCGTATTCACTTCAGAAGAATGTAAAAGCGGCACTTTCCTAGCTAGGAAGTAGCGCTCGCAGATGTCTACGTATCGAAGCAATGGTGTTCTAATGCTTCTCAAAACGCGATATCGCATCTCACTTCTATGTTTCATGATAACATATAGTATCCATTGCGAAGTGTCATGTATATCTAGTATTCACCTCAAAAGAATGTAAATGCGAAACTTCCATGCTAGGAAATAGCGTTTGCAGATGTCTACGTATCGTAGCAATAGAGATCTAATGCTTCTTAAATCGCGATATAGCATCTCACATCTATGTTTCATGATAAGATATAATATTCATTGCGAAGTGCCATGTATACCTCGTATTCACTTCAAAAGAATGTAAATGCAACTACTCCTAGCTAGGAAGTTGCGCTCGCAGATGTCTACGTATCGAAGCAATGGTGTTCTAATGCTTCTCAAAACGCGATATCGCATCTCACTTCTATGTTTCATGATAAGATATAGTATCCATTGCGAAGTGTCATGTATATCTAGTATTCACCTCAAAAGAATGTAAATGCGAAACTTCCATGCTAGGAAATAGCGTTTGCAGATGTCTACGTATCGTAGCAATAGAGTTTTAATGCTACTCAAAACGAGATGTCGCATTTCATTTCTATGCTTCGTGATAAGATACAATATTCATTGTGGAGTGTTATGTATACCTCACATTCACTACAAAAGAATGTAAATGCGACACTTCCTTGCTAGGAAATAACATTTGCAGATGTCTACGCATCGCAGCAATAGAGTTTTAGTGCTTCTTAAATCGCGATATAGCATCTCACATCTATGTTTCATGATAAGATATAGTAATCATTGCGAAGTGTCATGTATAACTCGTATTCACTTCAAAAGAATGTAAATGCGACACTTACATGCTAGGAAATACCGTTTGCAGATGTCTACGAATCGCAGCAATAGAGTTCTAATGCTTCTTAAAACGAGATGTCGCATTTCATTCCTTTGTTTCGTGGTAAGATATAATATTCATTGTAGTGTGTTATGTATACCTCGTATTCACTACAAAAGTATGTAAATGCGACACTTTCTTGCTAGGAAATAACATTTGCGGATGTCTACGCATCGTGGCAATAGGTTCTAGTGCTACTTAAATCGCGATATCGCATCTCATTTATATGTTTCGTGATAAGATATAATATTCATTGCGAAGTGCCATGTATACCTCGTATTCACTTCAAAAGAATGTAAATGCAACTATTCCTAGCTAGGAAGTAGCGCTCGCAGATGTCTACGTATCGAAGCAATGGTGTTCTAATGCTTCTCAAAACGCGATATCGCATCTCACTTCTATGTTTCATGATAAGATATAGTATCCATTGCGAAGTGTCATGTATATCTAGTATTCACCACAAAAGAATGTAAATGCGAAACTTCCATGCTAGGAAATAGCGTTTGCAGATGTCTACGTATCGTAGCAATAGAGTTTTAATGCTACTCAAAACGAGATGTCGCATTTCATTTCTATGCTTCGTGATAAGATACAATATTCATTGTGGAGTGTTATGTATACCTCACATTCACTACAAAAGAATGTAAATGCGACACTTCCTTGCTAGGAAATAACATTTGCAGATGTCTACGCATCGCAGCAATAGAGTTTTAGTGCTTCTTAAATCGCGATATAGCATCTCACATCTATGTTTCATGATAAGATATAGTAATCATTGCGAAGTGTCATGTATAACTCGTATTCACTTCAAAAGAATGTAAATGCGACACTTACATGCTAGGAAATACCGTTTGCAGATGTCTACGAATCGCAGCAATAGAGTTCTAATGCTTCTTAAAACGAGATGTCGCATTTCATTCCTATGTTTCGTGGTAAGATATAATATTCATTGTAGAGTGTTATGTATACCTCGTATTCACTACAAAAGTATGTAAATGCGACACTTTCTTGCTAGGAAATAACATTTGCGGATGTCTACGCATCGTAGTAATAGGTTCTAGTGCTACTTAAATCGCGATATGGCATCTCACTTCTATGTTTCGTGATAAGATATAATATGCATTGCGAAGTGTCATGTATACCTCGTATTCACTTCAAAAGAATGTAAATGCGACACTTACATGCTAGGAAATAGTGTTTGCAGATGTCTACGTATCGCAGCAATAGAGTTCTAATGCTTCTTAAAACGAGATGTCGCATTTCATATCTATGTTTCGTAGTAAGATATAATAATCATTGTAGAGTGTTATGTATACCTCGTAATCACTTCAAAAGAATGTAAATGCGACACTTCCATGCTAGGAAATAGCGTTTGCAGATGTCTACGTATCGCAGCAATAGAGTTCTAATGCTTCTTAAAACGAGATGTCGCATTTCATTTCTATGTTTCGTGGTAAGATATAATATTCATTGCAGAGTATTATGTATACCTCGTATTCACTTCAAACGAATGTAAATGCGACACTTCCTTGCTAGGAAATATTGTTTGCAGATGTCTACGTATCGTAGCAATATAGTTTTAATACTTCTTAAAACGCGATATCGCATCTCACATATATGTTTCATGATAAGATATAATATTCATTGCGAACTGTCATGTATACCGCGTATTCACTTCAAAAGAATGTAAATGCGACACTTCCATGCCAGGAGATAGCGTTTGCAGATGTCTACGTATAGTAGCAATAGAGTTCCAATGCTTCTTAGAACGCGATATCGCATCTGACATCTATGTTTCATGATAAGATATAATATTCAGTGCGAAGTGTTATGTATACTTCGTATTCACTTCAAAAGGATGTAAGTGCGACACTTCCTTGCTACGAAATAGCGTTTCCAGACGACTACGTATGGAAACAATAGAGTTCTAATACATCTTAAAACGAGATGTCGCATCGCATTTCTATGTTTCATGAAAAGATATAATATTCATTGCGAAGTGTCATGTATACCTCGATTTCACTACACAAGAATGTAAATGCGACACTTCCATGCTAGGAAATAGCGTTTGCAGATGTCTACGTATCGTAGCAATAGAGTTCTAATGCTTCTTAAAACGCAATATCGCATCTCACTTCTATGATTCATGATAAGATATAATACTCATTATGAAGTGTCATGTATACCTCGTATTCACTTCAACAGAATGTTGTTGCGACACTTCCTTGCTAGGAAGTAGCGTTTGCAGATGTCTACGTATCGAAGCAATAGGGTTCTAATGCTTCCCAAAACGCGATTTCGCATCTCATTTCTATGTTTCGTGATAAGATATAATATTCATTGTAGAGTGTTATGTATACTTCCTAATCACTTCAAAAGAATGTAAATGTGACACTTCCTTGCTAGGAAATATTATTTGCAGATGTCTACGTATCGTAGCAATAAAGTTCTAATGCTTCTTAAAACGAGAAGCCGTATTTCATTTCTATGTTTCGTAATAAGATATAATATTCATTGTGGTATGTTATGTATACCTCGTATTCATTTCAAAAGAATGTAAATGCGACACTTCCTAGCTAGGATATAGCGTTTGCAGATTTCTACGTATCGTAGCAATAGTTTTCTAATGCTTCTTAAAACGCGATATCGCATATCATTTCTTTGCTACATGATGTGATTTAATATTCACTGCGAAGTGTAATGTACATCTAGTCTACATTTCGAAAGAATGTAAATGCCACACTTCATTGCTAGGAAATGCGTTTCCAAATGTCTTCGTATCGATGCAATAGTGTTCTAATGCTTCTTAAAACGCTATATCGCATCTCATTTCTATGTTTCATGATATGATATAATATTCATTGCGAAGTGTCATGTGTACCTCGTTTAGACATGAAAAGAATGTAATTGCCACACTTGCTTGCTAGGAAATAGCGTTTCGAGATGTCTAGGTATCGAAGCAAAAGTGTTCTAAAACATCTTAAAACGCTATTTCGCATCTCATTTCTACGTTTCGTGATATGATATAATATTCATTGCGAAGTGTTATGTGTACCTCGTTTACACATGAAAGGAATATAAATGCCACACTTCCTTGCTAGGAAATGCGTTTCCAGATGTCTACATATCGAAGCAGTAGTGTTCTAATTCTTGTTAGAACGCGATAACGCATATCATTTTTATGTTTCATGATAACATGTAATATTCATTGCGAAAGTGTTATGTATACCACGTATACACTTCAAAAGAATGTCAATGCGACACATCCTTGGTAGGATATGCGTTTCCGGATGTCCACCTATCGAAGCAATAGTGTTCTAATGCTCTTTAAATCGCGATATCGCATCTCATTCCTACGTTTCATGATAAGGTATAATATTCATTGTGTAGTGTTATGTATACCTAGAATTCACATAAAAAAATGTAAATGCGACACTTCCTTGCTAGGAAATATTGCCTGCAGGTGCCTACATATCGTAGCAATAGAGTTCTAATACTTCTTGAGACGCGATATCGCATCTCATTTCTGTGTTTCAAGGTAAGATATAATATTCATTGCGGAGTGCTATGTATACCTAGTTTTCACTTCAAAAAAATGTAAATGCGACACTTCCTTGCTAGGAAATAGCGTCTGCAGGTGTCTACGTATCGTAGCAATATAGTTCTAATGCTTCTCATAACGCGATATCGGATCTCATTTCTTTTGTTTCATTATAAGATTTAATACCTCGTTCATAGGCTCGTGGCGGCTGCCCGTCTGCCGGGGGAGCTCCGGGTCAACAAGCGCGTCCCGGGAGTCGACGGCGAGCTGGCAGCCCTGCGTCCCGACATCGTCGTGGAGCACGGGCTGTCGAAAAACATCGTCGTGGTCGACGTGGCCGTGCCTTTCGAGAACACTCTCGAGGCAATTGAGGAGGCGAGAATGGGGAAGATACGCAAGTATCAACCCCTCGCCGAATCATTGCGGAGGCGCGGCTACCGAGTCCACGTAGATGCGTTCGTCGTCGGCGCCCTGGGCGCGTGGGACCCGGGGAACGAGTTTGTCCTGGACCTGCTGCGCGTCTCTCAGCGTTATGCAGCGCTGATGAGGCGTCTCATGATATCTGAGACAATAGCCTGGTCCAGAGATATCTACGTGGAGCATGTATCCGGGGTGCGTCAGTACCGGGCTCCACGGGGTACGTCTGAGGCGGAGTCGACATCGGCGGCGCTGAGCGGGAGCAGTGGAGGCGCCCGCGTCCCTGGGGCGGTGTCGCCTGCGGATCCTTAGGGCCTCCACATCTGCGGACGGAGAGGACTGGCCGCGAGGGTCTGGAGTAAGCTCGGGTTCATTTTAATTTACTATATTAATTTATTCTATTTTGTTCGGTTTTATTGTGATGGTTCGCGCTCTTATTGCCTCCACGCGAAATGGGAACTAAATTAACTTAACTTACCCTATTTATTTATCTATTTAACTTACCTTGTTCATTCTACTTTAGTTTATCTTATTTCATTGGACTCTATTATATTGTATTTTATTCTATCTATCTACTTATTTTACCTATCAGACTCTATTTTATTTTAGTTAGTTTACTCATTCTATGCTGTTTTATCTCATAATAATCTATTCTTTCTCATTTCGCCTTTCAATGCTTCCTTCTTATTTCTTATGCGCGTACCTTGCTCCACTGTACCAGGTACTATTTTATTCCATCTGACTCTATCACTCTATCTTATTTTACTGTATTTATTGTCTTATTTTATTCTATTACAACCTGAGCTCTAATTACTGTTTCTCGGGGCCTCTCGGCGGCGGCTAGTACCTCTTGACCCTACTCGAGTGACTGCAGTAAGGCGTATATCCGCACACTGATGCTCTGAATCCATTGAGTCCATCGTGCTACGCGTCATACTATGCTGAAGAGGATATATTATTTATACACTAATTATATATTTTTTTTCCCTATATTCTATACTTTACATCTATGTTATTATATTGACATTTTATCGAAAAGTTGATTTGTTAAACCGTGCCTTGTGTCACGATGTTTGTTGATATATTGCGATAACTTATTGAACGATGTAATGTTCACCTAACTAAAAATCTGTTACATTCACATTGGACGCTTTAGGGACTTGTCCCACACAGCACTATCCTATGTAATATATATATATATTTTGTGATTGAATTTGTGCGGAAATAACACGAATTATCCTGTAAAACAAGTGTATACCCCTGGGGCTTCGGCCCCGGGGGAACATTAATTGTTAAATAAACGTCTTCATTGCGAAGTGTTATGTACACCTTATATTCATTTGAAATGAGTGTAAACGCGACACTTCCTTGCTAGGAATTAGCGTTTGCAGATTTCTACGTATCGTAGCAATGGAGTTCTAATGCTTCTTAAAACGCGATATCGCACCTCATTTCTACGTTTCATGCTAAGATATAATATTCATTGCGAAGTGTCATGTATACCTCGCATACACTTCAAATGAATGTAAATGCGACATTTTCTTGCTAGGAAATAGCGTTTGCAGATGTCCACGTACCGAAACAATAGAGCTCTAATGCTTCTTAGAACGACATATCGCATCTCATTTCTATGTTTCATGATAAGATATAATATTCAATGCGAAGTGTCATGTATACCTCGTATTCACTACAAAAGCATGTAAATGCGACTCTTCCTTGCTAGGAAATGGCGTTACCGGATGTCTACGTATCGAATCAATAGAGTTCTAATGCTTCTAGAAACGAGATATCGCATCTCAATTCTATGTTTCATGATGAGATATAATATTCATTGCGAAGTGTCATGTATACCTCGTATTCATTTCAAAAGTATGTAAATGCGACACTTCCATGCTAGGAAATAGCGTTCGCAGATGTTTACGTATCGCAGCCATTGAGTCCTAATGCTTCCTAAAACGCGATATCGCATCTCATTTCTATGATTCATGATAAAATGTAATATACATTGCGAAGTGTTATGTACACCTCGCATAAACTTCAAGTGAATGTAAATGCGACACTTCCTTACTAGGAAATAGCGTTTGCAGATCTCTACGTACCGTAGCAATAGAGTTCTAATTCATCTTAAAACGCGATATCGCTTCCCATTTCTGTGTTTCATGATAAGATATAATACTCATTGCGAAGTGTCACGTATACCTCGTTTCCTCTTCAAATGAATGAAAATGCGAAACGTCCTTGCTGTGAAATAACGTTTGCTGATGTCTACGTATCGAAGCAATAGATTTCTAATGCTTCTTAAAACGCGTTATCGCATCTCACTTCTATGTTTCATGATAAGATATAATATTCATTGCGAAGTCTCACTTATACCTCGCATACACTTCAAATGAATGTAAATGCGACACTTCCTTGCTAGGAAATAGCGTTTGGAGATGTCTACGTTTCGTAGCAATAGATTTCTAATGCTTCTTAATGCGCGATTTCCCATCACATTTCTATGTTTCATGATAAGATATAATATTCATTGCGAAGTGTCATGTATACCTCGCATTCACTTCAAAAGAATGTAAATGCGACACTTCCTTGCTAGGACGTAGCGTTTGCAGATATCTACGTATCGAAGCAAGAGCGTTCTAATGCTTTTTAAATTGCAATTTCGCATGTCATTTCTATGTTTCGTGATAAGATATAATATTCATTGTGCAAGCAAATGAAAGTAATTGCGACACATCCTTGATAAGAAATAGAGTTTGCAGATGTCTACTTATAGAAGCAATAGAGTTCTAATGCTTCTTGAAACGAGATATCGCATCTTATTTCTACGTTTCATGATAAGATATAATATTCATTGCGAAGAGTCATGTATACCTCGTATTCGCTTCAAAAGAATGTAAATACGACACTTTCTTGCTAGGCAGTAGCGTTTGCAGATGTCTACGTATCGTAGCAATAGTATTCTAACGATTCATAAAACGCGATATCGCATCTCATTTCTATGATTCATGATAAGATATAAAATTCATTGTGGTGTGTGGTGTATACCTCGTATTCGCTTCAAAAGAATGTAAATGCGACACTTCCTTTCTAGGAAGTAGGGTTTGCAGATGTCCTCGTATCGAAGCAATAAAGATCTAATGCTTCCTAAATCGCGATATCGCATCTCATTTATATGATTCATGATAAGATATAAAATTCATTGTGGTGTGTGATGTATACCTCGTATTCACTTCATAAGAATGTAAATGCGACTATTCCTTGCTAGGAAATAGCGTTTGCAGATGTCTACGTATCGTAGCAATAGAGTTCTTATGCTGCGTAAATCGCGATATCGCAACTCCTTTCTATGTTTCGTGATAAGTTATAATATTCATTGCGAAATGTCACGTATACCTCGTATTCACTTCAAAGGAATGTAAATTCTACACTTCCTTGCTAGGAAATGCGTTTTCAGATGTCTACGAATCGAAGCATTAGAGCTCTAATTTTTCTGAAAACGGGATATCGCATCTCAGTTCTATGTTTCATTATATGATATAATATTCATTGCGAAGTGTTACGTATACCTCGAATATCCTTCAAGGGAATGTAACTGCAGCACTTCCTTGCTAGGAAATAGCGTTTCCAGATGACCACGTATCGAAGCAATAGAGTTCTAATGCTTCTTAAAACGCGATATCGCATCTCAATTCTATGTTTCATGATAAGATATAATATTCATTGTGAAGTGCCATGTATACCTCGTATTCACTTCAAAAGAATGTAAATGCGACGTTTCCATCCTAGGAAATAGCGTTTGCAGATGTCTACCCATCGTAGCAATAGAGTACTAATGCTACTTAAATCGCGATATCGCATCTCATTTCTATGTTTTGTGATAAGATATAATATTCATTGCGAAGTGTCATGTATACCTCGTATTCACTTCAAAAGAATGTAAATGCGACTATAGCTTGCTAGGATATAGCGACTGCAGATGTCTACGCATCGTAGCAATAGAGTTCTAATGCTATTTAAATCGCGATATCGCATCTCCTTCCTATGTTTCATGATAAGATATAATATTCATTGCGAAGAGTCATGTATACCTCGTATACACTTCAGAAGAATGTAAATTTGGCACTTCCTTGCTAGGAAATAGCGTTTGCAGATGTCGATGTATCGTAGCAATACAGTTCTAATGCTACCCAAAACGAGATATCGCATCTCCTTTCTATGTTTCATGATAAGATATAATATTCATTGCGAAGTGTCATGTATACCTCGGATACACTTCAAATGAATGTAAATGCGACACTTCCTTGCTAGGAAATAGCGTAGCAGATGTCTAAGTATCGAAGCAATAGAGTTCTGAAGCTTCATAAATCGGGATATCGCATCTCATTCCTACGTTTCATAATAAG
The DNA here is from genome assembly GCF_050948175.1 of Xylocopa sonorina. Lineage (NCBI taxonomy): Eukaryota > Metazoa > Arthropoda > Insecta > Hymenoptera > Apidae > Xylocopa > Xylocopa sonorina. The sequence continues at coordinate 50,638 of NW_027490707.1, read as the reverse complement.
AAATAATATTCATTGTGCAGTGTTATGAATACCTCGTATTACCTTCAGAAGAATGTAAATGCGACACTTCCTTGCTAGGAAGTAGCGTTTGCAGATGTCTACGTTTCGTGGCATTAGAGTCCTAATGCTTCTCAAAACGCAATATCGCTTCCCATTTCTATGTTTCATGATAATATATAATATTCATTGCGAATTGTCATGTATACCTCGCATACACATAAAATGAATGTAAACGCGACACTTCCTTCCTAGGAAATAGCGTTTGCAGATGTCTACGTATTGAGGAAATAGACATCTAATGCTTCATAAATCGCCATATCGCATCTCATTTCTATGTTTCATGATAAGATATAATATTCATTGTACAGTGTTATGTATACCTCGTATTCACCCCAAAAGAATGTAATTGCGACACTTCCTTGCTAGGAAATAGCGTTGGCAGATGTCCACGTATCGAAACAATAGAGATCTAATGCTTCTTAAATAGCCATATCGCATCTCATTTCTATGTCTCATGATAAGATATAATATTCATTGCGAAGTGTCATGTATACCTCGCACTCACTTCAGTAGAATGTAAGTGCGACTATTCCTTGCTAGGAAGTAGCGTTTGCAGATGTCTACGTATGATAGCAATAGAGTTCTAACGCTTCTTAAAACGCGATATCGCATCGCATTTATATGTTTCGTGATAAGATATAATATTCATTGCGAAGTGTCTTGTATGCCTCTTATTCGCTCCAAAAGAATGTAAATGCGACACTTCCTTGCTAGGAAAGAGCGTTTCCAGATATCTACGTACCGTAGCGATATATTTCTTATGCGCCTTAAAACGGGATAACGCATCTCATTTCTATGTTTCATGACAAGATATAATATTCATTGCGAAGTGTCATGTTTTCCTCGTATTCACTTCAAAAGAATGTAAATGCGACACTTCCTTCCTAGGAAATAGCGTTTGCAGATGTCTACGTATCGTAGCAATAGAGTTCGAGTGCTGCTTAAAACGCGATACCGCATCACACTCCTATGTTTCATGATAAGGTATGATATTCATTGCGAAGTGTCATGTATACCTCCTATTCACTTCAAAGGAAAGTAAACGCGATACTTCTTTCCTGGGAATTAGCGTTTACATATGTCTACGTATCGAAACAATAGAGTTCTAATGCTTCATAAGACGAGATGTCGCAACTCATTTCTATGTTCCACGGTAAGATATAATATTCATTCTGAAGTGTCATGTATACCTCGTATTCACTTCAAAAGAAGGTAAATGCGACACTTTCATGCTAGGAAATAGCGTTTGCAGATGTCTACGTATCGTAGCAATGATATTCTAATACTGCTTAAAACGCGATATCGCACCTTACATCTATGTTTCATGATAAGATATAATATTCACAGCGATTTGTCATGTATACCTCGTATTCACTTCAAAAGAGTGTATATGCGACACTTCCTTACTAGGAAATAGCGTTTGCATATGTCTACGTATCGTAGCAATAGAGATCTAATGCATCTTAAAACGAGATGTCGCATCTCGTTTCTATGTTTCATGATAAGATATAATATTCATTGCGAAGTGTCATGTATAGCTCGTACTCACTTCAAAAGAATGTAAATGCGACACTTCCTTGCTAAGAAGTAGCTTTTCCAGATGTCTATGCATCGAAACAATAGAGTTCTAGTGCTTCTTAGGACGAGATGTCGCATCCCATTACTCTGTTTCAAGATATGATATAATATTCATTGCGAAGTGTCATGTATAACTCGTACTCACTTCAAAAGAATGTAAATGCGACACTTCCTTGCTAAGAAGTAGCCTTTCCAGATGTCTATGCATCGAAACAATAGAGTTCTAATGCTTCATAAAACGCGATATCGCATCTCTCTTCTATGTTTCATGATTAGATTTAATATTCATTGCGAAGTGTCATGTATACCTCGTCCTCTCCAAGCGAATGTAAATGCGACACTTCCTTGCTAGGAAATAGCGTATTCAGATGTCTACGTAATGTAGCAAAAGGGTTCTAATGCTACTTAAATCGCGATATCGCATCTCATTTCTATGTTTCGTGATAAGATATAATATTCACTGCGAAGTGTCATGTACACGTCGTATTCAATTCAAACAAAAGAAAATGCGACTATTTCTTGCTGGGAAATAGCGTTTGCAGATGTCTCCGCATCGAGGCCATAAAGTTCTAATGCTTCTTAAAACGCGATATCGCATCCCTCTTCTGTGATTCATGATAAAATATAATATTCATTGCGAAGTGTCATGTATACCTCGTATTCACTTCAAAAGAATGTAATTGCGACTACTGCTTGCTAGGAAATAGCGTTTGCAGATGTCTCCGCATCGAGACCGTAGAGTTCTAATGCTTCTTAAAACGCGATATCGCATCCCTCTTCCGTGTGTCATGATAAGATATAATGTTCATTGCGAAGTGTCATGTATACCTCGTATGCACTTCAAAAGAATGTAAATGCGACTACTGCTTGCTAGGAAATAGCGTTTGCAGATGTCTACGTCTCGTAACAATAGTGTACTAATGCTTCTCAAAACGCGATATCGCATCTCATTTCTAAGCTTCATGATAAGATATAATATTCACTGCGAAGTGTCATGTATACCTCGTATTCACTTCAAAAGAATGTAAATGCGACAATTCCATGCTAGGAAATAGCGTCTGCAGATGTCTCCGCATCGGGGGCATCGATTTCTAATGCTTCTTAAAACGCGATATCGCAACTCTCTCCTCTGTTTCATGATAAGATATAATATACATTGCGAAGTGTCATGTATATCTCGTACTCTCTCCAAGCGAATGTAAATGCGACACTTCCTTGCTAGGAAATGGCGTATTCAGATGTCTACGTATCATAGCAATAGAGTTCTAATGCTACTTAAATCGCGATATCGCATCTCATTTCTATGTTTCGTGATAAGATATAATATTCATTGGGAAGTGTCATGTATACCTCGTATTCACTTCAAAAGAATGTAAGTGCGACACTTCCTTGCTAGGAAATAGCGTTTGCATGTGTCTACGTATCGTAGCAATAGAGTTCTAATGCTACTTAAATCGCGATATCGCATCTCACATCTATGTTTCACGATAAGATACGATATTTATTGCGAAGTGTTATGTACACCTCGTACTCAATTCAAACGAATGTAAATGCAACACTTCCTTGCTAGGAAATAGCGTTTGCAGATGTCTACATATCGTAGCAATAGATTTCTAATGCTACTTAAATCGCGATATCGCATCTCATTTCTATGTTTCGTGATAAGATATAATATTCATTGCGAAGTCTCATGTATACCTCGTATTCACTTCAAAAGAATGTAAGTGCGACACTTCCATGCTAGGAAATAGCGTTCGCAGATGTCTCCGCATCGAGGCCGTAGAGCTCTAATGTTTCTTAAAACGCGATATCGCATCTCTCTTCTATGTTTCGTGATAAGATATAATATTCATTGCGAAGTGTCATGTATACCTCGTATTCACTTCAAATGAATGTAAGTGTGACACTTCCATGCTAGGAAATAGCGTTTACAGATGTCTCCGCATCGAGGCCATAGAGTTCTAATGCTTCTTACAACGCGATATCGCATCCCATTTCTATGTTTCGTGATGAGATATAATATTCATTGCGAAGTGTTATGCATACCTCGTCTACACTTCAAAAGAATGTAAATACCACAGTTCCTTCCATTAAATGGCGTTTGCAGATGTCTACGTATCGTAGCAATAGAGTTCTAATGCTACTTAAATCGCGATATCGCATCTCATTTCTATGTTTCGTGACAAGATATAATATTCATTGCGAATTGTCATATATACCTCGTATTCAATTCAAAAGAATGTAAGTGCGACACTTCTATGCTAGGAAATAGCGTTTGCAGATGTCCCCGCATCGGGGGCATCGATTTCTAATGCTTCTTAAAACGCGATGTCGCGTCTCTCTCCTCTGTTTCATGATAAGATATAATATTCATTGCGAAGTGTCATGTATATCTCGTATTCTCTCCAAGCGAATGTAAATGCGACACTTCCTTGCTAGGAAATGGCGTATTCAGATGTCTACGTATAATAGCAATAGAGTTCTAATGCTACTTAAATCGCGATATCGCACCTCATTTCTGTGTTTCGTGATAAGATATAATATTCATTAGGAAGTGTCGTGTACACCTCGTATTCACTTCAAAAGAATGTAAATTCAACACTTCCATACTAGGAAATTGCGTCTGCAGATCTCTACGCGTCGAGGCAATAGAGTTCTAATGCTCCTCAAAACGCGATATTGCATCACATTTCTATGCTTCATGATAAGATATAATATTCATTGCGAAGTGTCATGTATACCTCGTATTCACTCCAATCGAATGTAAATTGCGAAACTTCCTTTCTAGGAAATAGCGTTTGCAGATGTCTACGTATCGTAGCAGTAGAGTTCTAATGCTACTTAAATTGCGATATCGCATCTCATTTCTATGTTTCGTGACAAGATATAATATTCATTGCGAAGAGCCATGCATACCTCGTCTTCTCTCCAAACGAATGTAAATGCGACACTTTCTTGCTAGGAAATAGCGTATTCTGACGTCTACGTATCGTAGCAAAAGGGTTCTAATGCTGCTTAAATCGCGATATCGCATCTCATTTCTATGATTCGTGATAAGATATAATATTCATTGCGAAGTGTTATGTACACCTCGTATTCAATTCAAGAGAAAGTAAATGCGACTATTGCTTGCTAGGAAATAGCGTTTGCAGATGTCTCCGCATCGGGGGCATCGATTTCTAATGCTTCTTAAAACGCGATATCGCAACTCTCTCCTCTGTTTCATGATAAGATATAATATACATTGCGAAGTGTCATGTATATCTCGTACTCTCTCCAAGCGAATGTAAATGCGACACTTCCTTGCTAGGAAATGGCGTATTCAGATGTCTACGTATCGTAGCAATAGAGTTCTAATGCTACTTAAATCACGATATCGCATCTCACTTCTATGTTTCACGATAAGATACGATATTTATTGCGAAGTGTTATGTACACCTCGTATTCAATTCAAACGAATGTAAATGCAACACTTCCTTGCTAGGAAATATCGTTTGCAGATGTCTGAGTATCGTAGCAATAGAGTTCTAATGCTACTTAAATCGCGATATCGCATCTCATTTCTATGTTTCGTGATAAGATATAATATTCATTGCGAAGTGTCATGTATACCTCGTATTCACTTCAAAAGAATGTAAGTGCGACACTTCCATGCTAGGAAATAGCGTTCGCAGATGTCTCCGCATCGAGGCCGTAGAGCTCTAATGTTTCTTAAAACGCGATATCGCATCTCATTTCTATGTTTCATGATAAGATAAGATATTCATTGCGAAGTGTTATGTATACCTCGTCTACACTCCAAAGGAATGTAAATGCCGCACATCCTTGCTAGGAAATGCGTTTCCAGGTATCTACGTATCGAAGCAATAGGGTTCTAATGCTTCTTAAAGCGCAATATCGCATCTCATTTCTGTCTCATGATAAGATATAATATTCATTGCGAAGTGTTACGTATACCTCGTCTACACTTCAAAAGAATGTAAATGCCACACATCCTGGCTAAGAAATAGCGTTTCCGGATGTCTACCTGTCGAAGCAATAAAGTTCTAATGCTTCTTAGAACGCGATATCGCATCTCATTTATATTTTTCATGATAAGATATAATATTCATTGCGAAGTGTCATGTATTCTCGTCTACACGTCAAAAGAATGTAAATGCAACACTTCCTTGCTAGGGAATAGCGTTTCCAGATGTCTACGTATCGAAGCAATAGAGTTCTAATGCTTCTTAAAACGCCATATCGCATCTCATTTCTATGTTCCGTGATAACATATAATATTCATTGTGGAGTGTTATGTCTACTTCGTATTCACTTCAAATGAATGCAAATGCGACACCTCCTTGCTACGAAATAGTGTTTGCAGATGACTACGTATCGTAGCAATAGGGTTCTAACGCTTCTTAAAACGCGATATCGCATCTCATTTCTATGTTTCATGATAAGATATAATATTAATTGAGAAGAGTTATGTATACGTTGTCTACACTTCAAATGAATGTAATTGCGACACGTCCCTGTTAGGAAATAGCGTATCCAGATGTCTACGTATCGATGCAATAGAGTTCTAATGCTACTTAAAATGCGATATCGCATCTCATTTCTATGTTTGATTATAAGATATAATATTGATTGCGAATTATTATGTATACCTCGTTTACACATCAAAAGAATGTAAACTCGACACTTCCTTGCTAGGGTATAGCGTTTCCAGATGTCTACGCATCGTAGCAACAGAGTTCTAGTGCTTCTCAAAACGCGATATCGCATCTCATTTCTATGTTTCATGATAAGATATAAAATTCATTGCGAAGTGTCATGCATACCTCGTATTCACACCAAAAGAATGTAAATGCGACACTTCCTTGCTAGAAAATAGCGTTTCCAGATGTCTACGTACCGTAGCAATTGGGTTCTAATGCATCTTAAAACGAGATGTCGCATTTCATTTCTATGTTTCGTAATAAGATGTAATATTCATTGTGGAGTGTTATGTATACCTCGTATTCACTTCAAAAGGATGTAAGTGCGACACTTCCTTGCTAGGAAATATTGTTTGCAGATATCTACGTATCGTAGCAATGGAATTCTAGTGCTTCTTAAATCACGATATCGCATCTCATTCCTATGCTTCACGATAAGATATAATTCTCATTGCGAAGTGTCATGTATATCTCGTATTCACTTCAAAAGAATGTAAATGCGCCACTTCCGTTCTAGGAAATAGCGTTTCCAGATGTCTACGTATCGAAGCAATAGAGCTCTAATGCTTCTTAAATAGCGATATCGCATCCCATTTCTATGTTTCACGATAAGATATAATATTCATTGCGAAGTGTCATGTATATCTCGCATTCACTTCGAAAGAATGTAAAAGCGGCACTTCCTTCCTAGGAAGTAGCTCTTGCAGATGTTTACGTATCGGAGCAATAGTGTTCTAATGCTTCTCAAAACGCGATTTCGCAACTGATTCCAATGTTTCATGATAAGATATAATATTCATTGCGAAGTGTCATGTATACCTCGATTTCCCGTCACAAGAATGTAAATGCGACACTTCCATGCTAGGAAATAGCGTTTGCAGATGTCTACGTATTGTAGCAATAGAGTTCTAATGCTTCTTAAAAGGCGATACCGTATCTCACTTCTATGTTTCATGATAAGATATAATATTCATTGCGAAGTGTCATGTATACCTCGTATTCACTTCAAAAGAACGTAAATGCGAAACTTCCATGCTAGGAAATAGCGTTTGCAGATGTCTACGTATCGTAGCAATAGAGTTCTAGTGCCTCTTAAAACGCGATATCGCATCTCACTCCTATGTTTCATGATAAGATATAATGTTCATTGCGAAGTATCATGTATGCCTCCATTTCACTTCACAGGAATGTAACTGCGACACTTCCATGCTAGGAAATAGCGTTCGCAGATGTCAACGTATCGTAGCAATAGAGTTCTAATGCTTCTTAAAACGAGATGTCGCATTTCATTTCTATGTTTCGTAATAAGATATAATATTCATTGTGTAATGTTATATATACCTCGTATTCACTTCAATGGAATGTAAGTGCGACATTTCCTTGCTAGGAAATAGAGTTTGCAGATGTCCACGTACATTAGCAATAGAGTTCTAATGCCTCTCAAACCGCGATATAGCACCTCACTTCTATGTTTCATGATAAGATATAATATTCATTGCGAAGTGTCATGTATACCTCGTATTCACTTCAAAAGAATGTAAATGCGACTACTGCTTGCTAGGAAATAGCGTTTGCAGATGTCTACGTCTCGTAACAATAGTGTACTAATGCTTCTCAAAACGCGATATCGCATCTCATTTCTAAGCTTCATGATAAGATATAATATTCATTGCGAATTGTCATGTATACCTCGTATTCAATTCAAAAGAATGTAAGTGCGACACTTCTATGCTAGGAAATAGCGTTTGCAGATGTCCCCGCATCGGGGGCATCGATTTCTAATGCTTCTTAAAACGCGATGTCGCATCTCTCTCCTCTGTTTCATGATAAGATATAATATTCATTGCGAAGTGTCATGTATATCTCGTATTCTCTCCAAGCGAATGTAAATGCGACACTTCCTTGCTAGGAAATGGCGTATTCAGATGTCTACGTATAATAGCAATAGAGTTCTAATGCTACTTAAATCGCGATATCGCACCTCATTTCTATGTTTCGTGATAAGATATAATATTCATTGGGAAGTGTCATGTACACCTCGTATTCACTTCAAAAGAATGTAAATTCAACACTTCCATACTAGGAAATTGCGTCTGCAGATCTCTACGCGTCGAGGCAATAGAGTTCTAATGCTCCTCAAAACACGATATTGCATCACATTTCTATGCTTCATGATAAGATATAATATTCATTGCGAAGTGTCATGTATACCTCGTACTCACTCCAATCGAATGTAAATTGCGACACTTCCTTTCTAGGAAATAGCGTTTGCAGATGTCTACGTATCGTAGCAATAGAGTTCTAATGCTACTTAAATCGCGATATCGCATCTCATTTCTATGTTTCGTGATAAGATATAATATTCATTGCGAAGTGTTATGTACACCTCGTATTCAATTCAAAAGAAAGTAAATGCGACTATTGCTTGCTAGGAAATAGCGTTTGCAGATGTCTCCGCATCGGGGGCATCGATTTCTAATGCTTCTTAAAACGCGATATCGCAACTCTCTCCTCTGTTTCATGATAAGATATAATATACATTGCGAAGTGTCATGTATATCTCGCACTCTCTCCAAGCGAATGTAAATGCGACACTTCCTTGCTAGGAAATGGCGTATTCAGATGTCTACGTATCATAGCAATAGAGTTCTAATGCTACTTAAATCGCGATATCGCATCTCATTTCTATGTTTCGTGATAAGATATAATATTCATTGGGAAGTGTCATGTACACCTCGTATTCACTTCAAAAGAATGTAAATGCGACACTTCCATACTAGGAAATTGCGTCTGCAGATCTCTACGTGTCGAGGCAATAGAGTTCTAATGCTTCTCAAAACGCGATATCGCATCTCATTTCTATGCTTCATGATAAGATATAATATTCATTGCGAAGTGTCATGTATACCTCGTATTCACTCCAAACGAATGTAAATGCGACACTTCCTTGCTAGGAAATAGCGTTTGCAGGTGTCTACGTATCGTAGCAATAGAGTTCTAATGCTACTTAAATCACGATATCGCATCTCACTTCTATGTTTCACGATAAGATACGATATTTATTGCGAAGTGTTATGTACACCTCGTATTCAATTCAAACGAATGTAAATGCAACACTTCCTTGCTAGGAAATAGCGTTTGCAGATGTCTACGTATCGTAGCAATAGAGTTCTAATGCTACTTAAATCGCGATATCGCATCTCATTTCTATGTTTCGTGATAAGATATAATATTCATTGCGAAGTGTCATGTATACCTCGTATTCACTTCAAAAGAATGTAAGTGCGACACTTCCATGCTAGGAAATAGCGTTCGCAGATGTCTCCGCATCGAGGCCGTAGAGCTCTAATGTTTCTTAAAACGCGATATCGCATCTCATTTCTATGTTTCATGATAAGATAAGATATTCATTGCGAAGTGTTATGTATACCTCGTCTACACTCCAAAGGAATGTAAATGCCGCACATCCTTGCTAGGAAATGCGTTTCCAGGCATCTACGTATCGAAGCAATAGGGTTCTAATGCTTCTTAAAGCGCAATATCGCATCTCATTCCTGTCTCATGATAAGATATAATATTCATTGCGAAGTGTTATGTATACCTCGTCTACACTTCAAAAGAATGTAAATTCGACACTTCCTTGCTAGGGAATAGAGTTTCCAGATGTCTACGCATCGTAGCAACAGAGTTCTAGTGCTTCTCAAAACGCGATATCGCATCTCATTTCTATGTTTCATGATAAGATATAAAATTCATTGCGAAGTGTCATGCATACCTCGTATTCACACCAAAAGAATGTAAATGCGACACTTCCTTGCTAGAAAATAGCGTTTCCAGATGTCTACGTACCGTAGCAATTGGGTTCTAATGCATCTTAAAACGAGATGTCGCATTTCATTTCTATGTTTCGTAATAAGATGTAATATTCATTGTGGAGTGTTATGTATACCTCGTATTCACTTCAAAAGGATGTAAGTGCGACACTTCCTTGCTAGGAAATATTGTTTGCAGATATCTACGTATCGTAGCAATGGAATTCTAGTGCTTCTTAAATCACGATATCGCATCTCATTCCTATGCTTCACGATAAGATATAATTCTCATTGCGAAGTGTCATGTATATCTCGTATTCACTTCAAAAGAATGTAAATGCGCCACTTCCGTTCTAGGAAATAGCGTTTCCAGATGTCTACGTATCGAAGCAATAGAGCTCTAATGCTTCTTAAATAGCGATATCGCATCCCATTTCTATGTTTCACGATAAGATATAATATTCATTGCGAAGTGTCATGTATATCTCGCATTCACTTCGAAAGAATGTAAAAGCGGCACTTCCTTCCTAGGAAGTAGCTCTTGCAGATGTTTACGTATCGGAGCAATAGTGTTCTAATGCTTCTCAAAACGCGATTTCGCAACTGATTCCAATGTTTCATGATAAGATATAATATTCATTGCGAAGTGTCATGTATACCTCGATTTCCCGTCACAAGAATGTAAATGCGACACTTCCATGCTAGGAAATAGCGTTTGCAGATGTCTACGTATTGTAGCAATAGAGTTCTAGTGCCTCTTAAAACGCGATATCGCATCTCACTCCTATGTTTCATGATAAGATATAATGTTCATTGCGAAGTGTCATGTATGCCTCGATTTCACTTCACAGGAATGTAACTGCGACACTTCCATGCTAGGAAATAGCGTTCGCAGATGTCAACGTATCGTAGCAATAGAGTTCTAATGCTTCTTAAAACGAGATGTCGCATTTCATTTCTATGTTTCGTAATAAGATATAATATTCATTGTGTAATGTTATATATACCTCGTATTCACTTCAATGGAATGTAAGTGCGACATTTCCTTGCTAGGAAATAGAGTTTGCAGATGTCCACGTACATTAGCAATAGAGATCTAATGCTTCTCAAACCGCGATATAGCACCTCACTTCTATGTTTCATGATAAGATATAATATTCTTTGCGAAGTGTCATGTATATCTCGTATTCGCTTCAAAGGAATGTAAATGCGACACTTCCATGCTAGGAAATAGTTTGCAGATGTCTTCGTATCGTAGGAATAGAGTTCTAATGCTTCTTAAAACAATATGTCGCATCTGACTTCTATGTTTCATGATAAGATATAATATTCATTGTGGAGTGCTATGTATACCTCGTATTCACTTCAAAAGGATGTAAGTGCGACACTTCCGTGCTAGGAAATAGCATTTACAGGTGTCTACGTATCGTAGCAATAGAGTTCTAATGCTTCTTAAAACGCGATATCGCATCTCACTCCTATGTTCCATGATAATATATAATATTCATTGCGATGTGTCATGTATACCTCGTCTGCACTTCAAATAAATGTAAATGCGCCACTTCCTTCCTAGGAAATAGCGTTTACAGATGTCTACGTATCGAAGCAATAGTGTTCTAATGCTTCATAAATAGCGATATCGCATCCCATTTCTATGTTTCGTGATAAGATGTAATATTCATTGCGAAGTGTCACGTATACCGCGTATTCACATCAAAAGAATGTAAATGCGACACTTCCATGCTAGGAAATAGCGTTTGAAGATGTCTACGTATCGAAGCAATAGAGTTCTAATGCTTCTTAAAACGGCATATCGCATCTCAATTCTATGTTTCATGTTAAGATATAATATTCATTGTGGAGTGTCATGTATACCTCGTATTCACTTCACAAGAATGTAAATGCGACACTTCCATGCTAAGAAATTGCGTTTGAAAATGGCTCCGTATCGAAGCAATAGAGTTCTAATGCTTCTTAAAACGGGATACCGCATCTCAATCGTATGTTTCATGATAGGATATAATATTCATGGCGAAGTGTCATGTATACCTCGTATTCACTTCAAAACAGTGTAAATGCGACACTTCCTTGCTAGGAAATAGCATTTCCAGATGTCTACGTGACGTAGCAACAGAGCTCTAGTGCTTCTCTAAACGCGATATCGCATCTCATTTCTATGATTCATGATATGACATAATATTCATTGTGGAGTGTCATGTATACCTCTTATTCACTTCAAATGAGTGTAAATGCGACACATCCTTGCCAGGAAGCAGCGTTTGCAGATGTGTACGAAACGAAGCAATGGGGTTCTAATGCTTCTTTAAACGCGATATCGCATCTCATTTCTATGTTTCATGTTAAGATACAATATTCATTGCGAAGTGTCATGTATACCTCGCATACACTTCAAATGAATGTAATTGCGACACTTCCTTGCTAGGAAATAGCGTTGGCATATGTCTACATATCGAAGCAATAGAGTTCTAATGCCTCCTAAATCGCCATATCGCATCTCATTTCCATGTTTCATGATAAGATATAAAATTCATTGCGAGGTGTCATGTATACCTCGTATTCACTTCAAAAGAACGTAAATGCGACAGTTCCTTGCTATTAAATAGCGTTTGGAGAAGTCTGCGTATCGTAGCAAAATTTTTCTAATGCTTCTTAAATCGCGTTATCGCATCTCATTCCTATGTTTCGTGATAAGATGTAATATTCATTGCGAAGTGTCACGTATACCGCGTATTCACTTCAAAAGAATGTAAATGCAACACCTCAATGCTAGGAAATAGTGTTTGAAGATGTCTACGTATGGAAGCAATAGAGTTCTAATGCTTCTTAAAACGCGATATCGCTTCCTATTTCTATGTTCCATGATAAGGTAAAATATTCATTGTGGAGGGTTATGTATACCTCGTATTCACTTCAAAGGAATGTAAATGCGACACTCCCTTGCTTGGAAATAGCGTTTGCAGATGTCTACGTATCGTAGCAATAGAGTTCGAATGTTACTTAAATCACGATGTCGCATCTCATTTCTATGTTTTGTGATAAGATATAATATTCATTGCGAAGTGTCATGTATACCTCGTATTCACTTCAAAAGATAGTAAATGCGACGTTTCCATCCTAGGAAATAGCGTTTGCAGATGTCTACGTATCGTAGCAATAGAGTTCGAATGTTACTTAAATCACGATATCACATCTCATTTCTATGTTTTGTGATAAGATATAATATTCATTGCGAAGTGTCATGTATACCTCGTATTCACTTCAAAAGAAAGTAAATGCGACGTTTCCATCCTAGGAAATAGCGTTTGCAGATGTCTATGAATCGTAGCAATAGAGTTGTAATGATTCTTAAATCGCGTTATCGCATCTCATTCCTATGTTTCGTGATAAGATATAATATCCATTGCGAAGTGTCACTTATTCCTCGTATTCACTTCAAATGAATGTAAATGCCACACTTCCTTGCTCGGAAATAGCGTTTCCATTTGTTTACTTATCGGAGCAATAGAATTCTATTGCTTCATTCAACACGATGTCGCAAGTCATTTCAATGATTCATGGTAAATTGCAATGTTCTATGCAATATGTTAAATTTGTCTGCATCTAGACCTTAGAAGGATGTGAATCCTATACTTACTTGCAACAGAATATCGTTTCCAGATCTCTACGTGTCCAAGCAAGACATTTCTGATACTTCATGCAGCGCGATGTCGCATCTCATTTCAACGTTTCAATGCAAAGAATCTGTAATCATATGTCCATAACATTGTGCTTAACTGTTAGAGGTCTTCAATAGAATGTGAACTATGTAATTCCATGCAACGGCATGGCGCTCCGTAGTGTCTGTCTGTTAAAGCAATCGAGCTAGAATTCTCCATGCAATGGGCTGGCGCATCCCATTTCATCGTTTCAAAGTAAGAATGCTGTAATCTCTTATGCATAGCTCTATGCTTTTCTGCTTTAAAACTTCATAGGAATGTAAATTCTACAGCTCCATGCAACAGGATTGCCCCTCGTAGTGTCTACATGTCGAGACAATACGGTACTAATGCATTATACAATGCCATGACTCATCTCATTTCAACGTTTCGAATTAAGTAAGCTGTAATCTTCTATGAAAAGCATTATAATTATCTGCTTCTACTCTACAATAGATTGTGAATTCTATAGATCCAAGCAACAGGAGGGCAGGCTCTCCACCATCCGACTGCCTGCCCTGATACGGGCAAAGGATTCCCAGGGCCACTCAAACCGCGACCAACATCTATCTTATTCTCTAACCGATTCATCGTTATGCGTTTTCCATTAAGCTTGCCGGGATCAGTGATATTGATTCGCTCAATCTAAATTATTATTTTCTTTTTAAGTTTCTCGATTATTTTAGTTTCTCTCACGATATCGTCTATTTCGTTGTACCTTACCCTTACAGTATGGTATATAATCTGTTGTTTTATATATCTAGGATTTCCTCTTATTAAATGCAATGCTGCCACATATTCTCTTTCTCTTTCTCTTTAGTTACATTGTTGTTATTTTATGCTTTTCACCCTTCACAATCACTCTCTACACCATCTCGGAACAGGCGTTATACGATTACTGCAGGATGACGCCCCGGTCTCGTTACACCGAGATCGAGTGTTCTCTCTTGCATCCGTTGATTTATATATGTTATATATTGGAGAATAATATGGAGAATTTCCTATCCAGCAAGTATTTCGAAGCTGCGAGGCTGGGACTTTTTGGGCGCCAGCTACTCAAGAAGTAGCAAAAACTAATAAACCACGCAACCCGGGGAAAGCCGGTGCAAGATAACCCTCGAAATTTCGAAATACTCTTTCGTTCGACTGCTTCTAGCCGAGTGCGCAAATTAGGGTCGCGGGATACTAAACTCACGGCTTCTTTCTAGATTGCCTCGTCGCGGTATTACAAAAGGGTATACGACACGCCGCGAATGACCGGGGATCACCACCCGTTATACAATACAAATTACAATACGCGATATCACAATTGCGGCAGGAAACAAATGGGACGCTTTGGCGTATAAGGACTCACGTTCTCGTTTCCAACAAGTATGGATCTCGTTCAGTCCGTCTACCTCTCTCTCTCTCTCTCTCTCTCTCTCTCTCTCTCTCTCTCTCTCTCTCTCTCTCTCTCTCTCTCTCTCTCTCCTCCGAATCGCTCCGTATAATCGCTTGCTCGGTTGCTCGCTAAGTAGTCGCTAAGTCGTTCAGAAGAATAAGAGGCTGTCTTCGTGCTGGCTAGCTCATTATATAGGTATGCTGGGGGTCTTCGGATCCCGTTAGATCCTCCTTAGGGCTCCTTGATGGGGTAGGGCCATGCGCTTCGGTATTGTTCGGGGCATCGATCGGTGGATTTCGGCGATCTTCCCTGATCGCCCCCTCTGGTTTGTCTAGAGGGGGTCCTCTGGATTATTTGAACTGCGGCGCGTGTCGCGCGCCGCGCTTTCCACGGCTCACCTGCAATTCCGCTGCGCATCTTGAGTTTTCCTCTCCATGGGCTCAGGGGAGGGGTAGAGGTCCTTCTCACACCCGAGAACCATCCTATTTGTCTCCATGGACTATGGCAGCGGTCTTATCGTTGCAGAGCTCTGTATCGTATCCTTCGGGCTTCAGGGTCTCTTCCTGCTCACTTCCCGTCTCCTCCACCGTCGAGCCCGTCACGCTACCTCGGCGCACAGGCCTTCCGCGAACCTGCGGTCTTATTATCCGCCGAAGAGACGTCTTATGGGTCGCTTCTTTCCTCAGCTCGCCAGTCTAATCCGTAGAACGGAGAGAGAGAAACGAACGAGAAGGGGGGGGGGGGGATGTTCTACCATCGTGTATTTCACGCTCCTCGCAAATACAGCTATCGCGATGGTCCGTGTCGCGCTTCTCGCATGGGTGGTGATCTGCGAGCTAGTCTAACCGAAGCAGGGGGGGGGGGGGGGTGAGCGAGCCTTGTGACTTCACCACGTCACAGTACATACAAATTTGCGATTAAGTAGCTATGTGTTCAAATTCAATTCCGAATAATGCACTAAAATGCATCCCAGATAACAAACGGCAAGATGGTATCGACACCATGCCGGCACTATATTGCCACTTCCGAGGAGTGTCAACTGATTCGTAGTCATCTGTGACCGGATTCGTTGACTAAAATGCCAGAACGTGTTACCAGCACGTTCTAGACAAGCGATTCGCGCAGCACAAGCACCATGGTGACACGCGTATCATCGCTCCATTCATGAATCTCCTCAGCAATGACGCAGGATCACATTTGGCAATTCGGAACCTATGCTTTCATACAAATTAGAACCGTTAGATGTCAGTAGATGTTCAGCATATGAGTATTGATAGACATTTTGATGGTCGTTTTCCTATATTTATAGTTATTGAGCGAGTCGTATATATTTCTTTCAATCCATCATAGACTAAAAATATTATTTATAAAAAAAATATTACTTATAAAATAAAATTCATGCTGTTGCGTATTTAATGTAACCCTCAATTGCATGAATTTGCAACAATAAATTGAAGAAAATATATATAAAATATGTGTGTATATTTTTATGACAAAGTAATTATCGACTTTATGGAAAAAATCGCCCTATCGAGCTAGTTTATAGAAAATAATAAAATCGAGTTCTTATATCTTTGTTTTATGCCGGTGTATCTATTTTGGAATCAAAATAAATAAATTGCACAGTTTAGTCATTTTTCATATTTGCTTATAATTTTTATGGAAACAGCTTCCCCATTAGTAAATGTCAGCCTACGCCACAACCACGCGTGTAGCTATGGTGAGCTGATAGTGTCATTGTCACGGCCGTGTAGCCCGTGTGCTATATCTCGGTGCTTTAATAGTGCCGTGATACGAATGCCGCCCCAGTACTAACAGTATGCCATTTCGAAAGCTGAGTAGGAGCACTTTGTTAGCACAGTTCTGTCACGGAATTCGTTCCATCCGTTGTCATTGGCGTGCCAATCGCTGGCTGTTTGGGATATTGTAGTGCATGAGGCAGACTTGTTCCTTATCATCGTCAAGGAGATGGATTTTCACTCCCCCCTTTTTGAATTTTTTAAATTATTGTTTGGAATTTTTGCCGTTTCTGCATCTCTATGACCGCATTGTGGATTCAACTTATGTACGATCTTTTTGGTCTTCATCTTTTATTACATGTAATATTATATATGTGATGCACGTTTGTTATGTAATGCTCCGATTTGTAAGCCTCAGATACTTTTATTCTTTGGTAAAGCAACTTATTCGATTAATATATATTTATTAGACATAGATATAAACAATTAGAAAAATGTTATTAAAACGCTATTAAATATGTTGTTGCAATTATATATTTAAGGTCTGAAGATGTAGATGCAATTAATGTCCGATATTTTACGTGATCCAATCGACGTATCAAGTGAGGCTATGAAATATAAAAATCTTTTACTATTCTTGGACCCCTTTACATGTTAAATGAATGATTAGTTCTGCAAGACAAGAAGCCTGAATTAGTGAGATATCTAGGAACATAAGTAATTTGTAAGTAACACATCTTTTCTCTTTGAAATATTTGCCTTTGCATAGAATATAACGTATAGATATAATGGCCTGTTTTGTACCCATTTCGGTCCAATTCTATTATAGCCTTTGAGCAGAAGTAATATTGATTATACTTGATTTTTGCAATAGTTCATTGATTAACAGATTTTATTAACCTAGAATCATCATTTGACGGATGTATCAATCTACCTTGTAGCTCCATCAGTTTCTTTTTCTGCTCGTTACATTCCATTTTCAGTTCCGTATACTTATTCTTTATCACCATCATATATGTTGCGTAAAATTACAATAACTTTTTGTCCTCAAATTTTGCGGATATTTCAATTAAATTTCCTTTGATTAAATAAACGGAAATTAAAAAACAGTGGCACGTACCATTTCTTGGAAACGTTGTATCGTAATTTGCATCTGACTGTTTTGAAAGGCACGCACTTTACTTAACGTTTGCAATGATTCGGTTAGCGAAGTAAAGAAATATTCTACTTTCGAAATTGTTGGCTCTTGTAATTCTAAGGGAAATATATTCATCTGTCGACATCGTGAACATTGTTTTTTGGCAAAATTCCAGAAAAACAAATATACTATGAGTAAAATTATAAACATCATAATATTAAATTTAACTCTGTTCATCGTTGCCTTGTTGGTTTTTGCTAATATAAAATTGCATAGTACAAAGGGGCCATCCGTTGATGAAAATAGTTTTTTTGTAAGTGGAGTTATGTTGGACATGTGAAGGTTACCTTCATTTTTTAAAATGAATTGGTATGTCCATTCTTCCGTACGATAGAGCATTTTAAAGCAAGTTTAACGATCTGTAACATGAAGGCATTGAAGGTTACAAAAAGTAAAGAAAGGCGATAATACTCACGGTTTTGATAGTAAATGAAACATACGTATTGTAAACAGTGGTGGAAGGCGTAATACTTACCGTTTACTTCACTGTGAATAAACACTTTTCGAAGGGCATTTCAATAGTTTGCAGCATAAGTTAAACATGATAAGATTAGTATTAAAAAATCGGTTCGAATACGTTTGGTTAGGCTGTTCTTTGTGTCGTTCATTTTATAAGTACTGAGCTGCGGATTCCTGAGGACAGCTCACAAAATTTTTGAACTATGGAAGATTATCATTGTGAATTTGAATCAAAAGGTAATTAAATTCCATTAGATTGTAAACAGATCTCAATATTTCATTTAAGATAGTAAGATTAAATACTCTTTACGAAACTACACGAATGGATACATACCTTTCTGTCATTACGATAAAAAATATTTCTCAGAAAATTCTAAATATTAAATTAAAGAATCAAGTAAAACATTTTTAATAATTACGAATATGAAAAATACTTGAACATTCCAATAGAAAGATGTCTAAACAGGAGTTAGAAAAGTCAAACATTCAATTTCAATTCCAGAATTCATCTATAAGAGGTAAAATGTTTCGAAAGCTTTAATTACAGTCTTTAATGCAAGCAGTTGGGCAGTATTTCAATTTTTAAGAAAATTGATGAAAGTCAACCATTTTGAAGTGGTCAGAATCTTTGTCGTTTGAGCAATAAGTGAATAACAAATAACTGCATAAATTCCAGGCTTAAAAACTTATGGATTAAATCCTATGCAGACTCGTTTATGAGCGAGTTACAAAATAATAATCCACACTAAGTAATCATTTTAAAACTTAAACGATTACATCTCGCGAACTTTCAAAGATATCAGAAGCGTGAAAAGTATGTGGTTTATCAAAAACTCTTCTAAAAGAACGGACGAAGCCAATAGAAATCTTTGTTGAAGTAAGCAAGTTCTAAAGTTCTAAGCAACGCGATGGCCATTATCTGCCTATGTTTCATAGCAAGTAAGTTCTGAATTTCTATGAAATCCGATGGAATTCCTCACTACTAACGTTTCAAAGTAAGTTCTCAAATTCTCAATTCTACGTTTAAAACTATGTGTGTTCTATATATCTATGTAAAGTGATGGTTCCTATTAGTTATGACGGAAACCTATATATAGTAAGTCAGGGAAGCTCGAAGGGGTTAATTATCTAAATGCTTTAAGGTGTAAAACGTACTTTAATCTAAAGCGATCTATCGTTCCAAGGTATCCGCTCACGTACAACTTTTCTTGGGCGCCAGCTGCTCAGAAAGTAGCAAAGGGATAGACTATACGACCTCGGGAAACCTGGGGCGGAACAATCCTTGAAACTTCGAAATGCTCCTCTTCTCGACTACGCCTAGCCAAGTACACACACTCACGTCGCGAGATACTGAAGTCACGGCATGTTTATTTATGGTCTCGACGTGGGTTTAACTAACAAGGGCTACGGGAAACTACGCAACACGCCGCAAATTACCGGGTATCATAACTCGCTTCACGATATAAGATACAATATACAATGTGCGACACAAGAAATGGGACGCTTTAGGGAATAAGCTCTCACGTTTTCTTCTTCAGATTCCTTGAATTCGCTGGTGGTCCTCGGGTCTCCTGCATCCTCCTCGGGGCTCCTTGGTGAAGTGGGCTGTAGGCTTCGGTATTGTTCGAGTCCATCGATCAGTGGATTTCGGCGATTTCCTCTTCTCGCCCCCTTGGGTGTCCCTGAGGGGATCCTCCTGATCATTTAAATTGCGTAGCGCCTCGCGCGCCGTGCTCCCATGGCCCACCTGCAGGGCCGCTGGACTTGTGACTTCTCTTTAGGGGGTTAAGGATGGTTGAGGACCTTCTCACATCCCATAGCAATATAAAGCACAAAAGCAGATAAGCATAATGCGATGCATAGAGCTTTATAACCTTCTAACTTACTTTGAACTGTTTATATGAAATGCAATATTGAGGTGCATGAAGCATGACAGATTAAATGCATCGGCACCTGGACATCTAGAAACGCTATCCCCGGGCAAGAAAGTATAGGGTTCACACTCACTTCATATGCAGTAGCAGATGAACATAACGCGATGCTATGAATATTACATCTTATCATGAAATATAGGAGTAAGATGCGCAGCCGCGTTTTACGAAGCATTAGAACTCTATTGCTTCTAAACCTTCAGATATAGAAACGAAATTCCGTAGCAAGGAAGTGATGCATTTACATTCATTTGAAGTGTAGAGGAGATATACATAACGCGTTGCATTGAAATTACATCTTATCATGTGACTTAGAACTGATATGCGATATCGCGTTTTATAAAGAGTTAGAAATCTATTGCTTCGATGCGTAGACATCTAGAAACGCAATTTCCTATCCAAGAAGTGTGGCATTTGCATTCTTTTGAAGTGTAGACGAGGTATACATAACACTTCGCAATGAATATTTTATCTTATCATGAAACACAGAAATGAGATGCTAGTGCTTCGATACGTAGATATCTGGCAACGCATTTCCTAGCAAGCATGTGTGGCATTTACAATCTTTTGAAGTGTAGACGAGGTATACATAACACTTCGCAATGAATACTATATCTTAACATGAAACATAGAAATAAGATCCGATATCGCGTTTTAAGAAGCAATAGAAATACATTGCTTCGATACGTAGAGATCTCTGCAAACGCTATTTCCTAGCAAGGAAGTGCCGCATTTACATTGATTTGAAGTGAAGACGAGGTATACATGACACTGCGCAATGAACATTATATCTTATCTTGAAACATAGAAATGAGATGCGATATCGCCTTATAAGAACCATTAGAACTCTATAGCTTCGATACGTAGATACCTGCAAACGCTATTTCCTAGCAAGGATGTGTGGCATTTACATTCTTTTGAAGTGAGTATGAGGCATACATGACACTTCGCAATGAATATTATATCTTATCATGAAACATAGAAACGAGATGCAATATCGCGTTTTAAGTAGCATTAGAACTCCATTGCTACGATACGTAGAGATCTCTGCAAACGCTATTTCCTAGCAGGGAAGTGTCGCATTTACGTTCTTCTGAAGTGAATACGAGGTATACATAACACTTCGCAATGAATATTATAACTTATCACGAAACATAGAAATGAGATGTGATATCGCGATTTAAGAGCATTAGGACTCTATTGCTACGATACGTAGACATCTGAAAACGCTATTTCCTAGCAAAGAAGTGTCGCATTTACATCCTTTTGAAGTGAATACGAGGTATACATGACACTTCGCAATGAATATTATATCTTATCATGAAACATAGAAATAAGGTGTGATATCTCGTTTTAAGGAGCATTAGATCTCTACTGTTTCTATACGTAGACATCTGCAAACCCTACTTCCTAGCAAGGAAGTGTCGCATTTACATACATTTGAAGAGTATGCGAGGTATACATAACACTTCGCAATGAATATTGTATCTTATCGTGAAACATAGAAATGAGATGCGATATCGCGATTTAAGAAGCATCAGAACTCTTTTGCTAGGATACGTAGACATCTGCAAACGCTATTTTCTAGCAAGGAAATGTCGCATTTACATTCTTTTGAACTGAAGGCGAGGTATACATGGCACTGCGCAATGAATATTATATCTTATCACGTAACATAAAAATGACATGCGAAATCACGATTTAAAAAGCATAAGAACTCTCTTGCTTCGATATGTAGACATCTGCAAACGCTACGCCCTATCAAGGAAGTGTCGCATTTACATTCTTTTGAAGTGAGTACGAGGTATACATGACAGTTCGCAATGAATATTATATCTTATCATGAAACAGAGAAACGAGATGCGTCAGCCCGTTTTAAGATGCACTAGATCTCTATTGCCACGATACGCAGACATCTGCAAACGCTATTTCTTAGCAAGGAAGTGTCGCATTTACATTCATTTGATGTGAATTCGAGGTATACATAACACTGCACAATGAATATTATATCTTATCAAGAAACATAGAAATGAGATGCGATATCTCATTTTAAGAAGCATTAGAGCTCTATTTCTTCGATACGTAGACATCTGCAAACGCTACTTCCTGGCAAGGAAGTGACGCATTTACATTCTTTTGAAGTGAATACGAGGTATACATGACACTTCGCAATGAATATTATATCTTATCATGAAGCATAGAAATGAGATGCGATATCGCGTTTTGAGAAGCACTACAACTCTATTGCTACGATGCGTAGACATATGGAAACGCTACGTCCTAGCAAGGAACTGTCGCATTTACATTCTTTTGAAGTGAATACGAGGTATTCATGACACTTCGCAATGAATATTATATATTATCACGAAACATATAAATGAGATGCGATATCGCGATTTAAGTAGCATTAGAACTCTAATGCTACGATACGTAGACATCTGCAAACGCTATTTCCTAGCAAGCAATAGTCGCATTTACATTCTTTTGAAAGTGAATACGAGGTATACATGACACTTCGCAATGAATATTATATCTTATCATGAAGCATAGAAGTGAGATGCGATATCGCGTTTTGAGAAGCACTACAACTCTATTGCTACGATACGTAGACATCTGCAAACGCTATTTCCTAGCAAGCAATATTCGCATTTATATTCTTTTGAAGTGAATACGAGGTACACATGACACTTCGTAATGAATATTATATCTTATCATGAAACATAGAAATGACATGCGATATCGCGATTTAAGTAGCATTAGAATTCTATTGCTACGACATGTAGGCATCTGCAAACGCTATTTCCTAGCATGGAAGTGTGGCACATACATTCTTTTGAAGTGAATACGAGGTATACATGACACTTCGCAAAGAATATTATATCTTATCACGAAACACAGATGTGAGATGCGATATCGCGTTTTAAGAAGCATTAGAACTCTTTTGCCTCGACACGTAGACATCTGCAGACTCTATTTCCAAGCATGGAAGTGTCGCATTTATATTCTTTTGCAGTGAATACGAGGTGTACATGACACTTCGCAATGAATATTACATCTTATCACGAAATACAGAAATGAGATGCGATATCGCGATTTATGTAGCAGTAGAACTCTATTGCTACGATACGTAGACGTCTGCAAACGCTATTTCCTAGCAAGCAATAGTCGCATTTACATTCTTTTGAAGTGAATACGAGGTATACATGACACTTCGCAATGAATATTACATCTTATCACGAAACATTGAAATGAAATGCGACATCTCGTTTTAAGAAGCATTAGAATCCTATTGCTACGATACGTAGACATCTGCAAACGATATTCGCAAGGATAGAAACGTCGCATTTACATTCTTTTGAAGTGAATACAAGGTATACATGACACTTCGCAATGAATATTATATCTTATCACGAAACATTGAAATGAAATGCGACATCTCGTTTTAAGAAGTATTAGAACCCTATTGCTACGATACGTAGACATCTGCAAACGCTATTTCCTAGCAAGCATTAGTCGCATTTACATTCTTATGAAGTGAATACGAGGTATACATGACACTTCGCAATGAATATTATATCTTATCACGAAACATATAAATGAGATGCGATATCGCGATTTAAGTAGCATTAGAACTCTATTGCTACGATACGTAGACATCTGCAATCGATATTTCCTAGGAAGCAATAGTCGCATTTACATTCTTTTGAAGTGAATACGAGGTATACATGACACTTCGCAATGAATATTACATCTTATCATGAAACATAGAAGTGAGATGCGATATCGCGTTTTAAGAAGCATTAGAACTCTATTCCTACGATACGTAGACATCTGCAAACGCTATTTCCTAGGAAGCAATAGTCGCATTTACATTCTTTTGAAGTGAATACGAGGTATACATGACACTTCGCAATGAATATTATATCTTATCATGAAGCATAGAAATGAGATGCGATATCGCGTTTCGAGAAGCACTACAACTATACTGCTACATTACGTAGGTATCTGGAAACGCTATTTCCTAGCAAGGAATAGTCGCATTTACATACTTTTGAAGTGAATACGAGGTATACATGACACTTCGCAATGAATATTATATCTTATCACGAAACATAGAAATGACATGCGATATCGCGATTTAAGTAGCATTAGAATTCTATTGCTACGATATGTAGGCATCTGCAAACGCTATTTCCTAGCATGGAAGTGTTGCACTTACATTCTTTTGAAGTGAATACGAGGTATACATGGCACTTCGCAATGAATATTATATCTTATGATGAAGCATGGAAGTGAGATGCGATATCGCGTTTTAAGAAGCATTAGAACTCTCTTGCCTCGACACGTAGACATCTGCAGACTCTATTTCCAAGCATGGAAGTGTCGCATTTATATTCTTTTGAAGTGAATACGAGGTGTACATGACACTTCGCAATGAATATTACATCTTATCACGAAACATAGAAATGAGATGCGATATCGCGATTTAAGTAGCATTAGAAATCTATTGCTACGATACGTAGACATCTGCAAACGCTATTTCCTAGCAAGCAATAGTCGCATTTACATTCTTATGAAGTGAATACGAGGTATACATGACACTTCGCAATGAATATTATATCTTATCACGAAATATAGAAAAGAGATGCGATATCGCGATTTAAGTAGCATTAGAAATCTATTGCTACGATACGTAGACATCTGAATACGCTAATTCCTAGCAAGGAAGTGTCGCATTTACATTCTTTTGGAGTGAATACGAGGTATACATGACACTTCGCAATGAATATTATATCTTATCACGAAACATTGAAATGAAATGCGACATCTCGTTTTAAGAAGCATTAGAATCCTATTGCTACGATACGTAGACATCTGCAAACGATATTCGCAAGGATAGAAACGTCGCATTTACAATCTTTTGAAGTGAATACAAGGTATACATGACACTTCGCAATGAATATTATATCTTATCACGAAACATTGAAATGAAATGCGACATCTCGTTCTAAGAAGTATTAGAACTCTATTGCTACGATACGTAGACATCTGCAAACGATATTCCAAAGGATGGAAACGTCGCATTTACATTCTTTTGAAGTGAATACGAGGTATACATGACACTTCGCAATGAATATTATATCTTATCACGAAACATATAAATGAGATGCGATATCGCGATTTAAGTAGCATTAGAACTCTATTGCTACGATACTCAGACATCTGCAAACGATATTTCCTAGCAAGCAATAGTTGCATTTACATTCTTTTGAAGTGAATACGAGGTATACATGACGCTTCGCAATGAATATTATATCTTATCACGAAACATTGAAATGAAACGCGACATCTCGTTTTAAGAAGCATTAGGACCCTTTTGCTACGATAAGTAGACATCTGCAAACGATATTCCAAAGGATGGAAACGCCGCATTTACATTCTTTTGAAGTGAATACGAGGTATACATGACACTTCGCAATGAATATTATATCTTATCACGAAACATATAAATGAGATGCGATATCGCGATTTAAGTAGCATTAGAACTCTATTGCTACGATACGTAGACATCTGCAAACGATATTTCCTAGCAAGCAATAGTCGCATTTACATTCTTTTGAAGTGAATACGAGGTATACATGACACTTCGCAATGAATATTATATCTTATCATGAAACATAGAAATGAAATGCGATATAGCGTTTGAAGAAGCATTAGAACTCTATTGCCTCGACGCGTAGACATCTGCAGATGCTATTTCCTAGCATGGAAGTGTCGCATTTACATTCTTTTGAAGTGAATACGAGGTGTACATGACACTTCGCAATGAATATTACATCTTATCACGAAACATAGAAATGAGATGCGATATCGCGATTTAAGTAGCATTAGAAATCTATTGCTACGATACGTAGACATCTGCAAACGCTATTTCCTAGCAAGCAATAGTCGCATTTACATTCTTATGAAGTGAATACGAGGTATACATGACACTTCGCAATGAATATTATATCTTATCACGAAATATAGAAAAGAGATGCGATATCGCGATTTAAGTAGCATTAGAAATCTATTGCTACGATACGTAGACATCTGAATACGCTAATTCCTAGCAAGGAAGTGTCGCATTTACATTCTTTTGGAGTGAATACGAGGTATACATGACACTTCGCAATGAATATTATATCTTATCACGAAACATTGAAATGAAATGCGACATCTCGTTTTAAGAAGCATTAGAATCCTATTGCTACGATACGTAGACATCTGCAAACGATATTCGCAAGGATAGAAACGTCGCATTTACAATCTTTTGAAGTGAATACAAGGTATACATGACACTTCGCAATGAATATTATATCTTATCACGAAACATTGAAATGAAATGCGACATCTCGTTCTAAGAAGTATTAGAACTCTATTGCTACGATACGTAGACATCTGCAAACGATATTCCAAAGGATGGAAACGTCGCATTTACATTCTTTTGAAGTGAATACGAGGTATACATGACACTTCGCAATGAATATTATATCTTATCACGAAACATATAAATGAGATGCGATATCGCGATTTAAGTAGCATTAGAACTCTATTGCTACGATACTCAGACATCTGCAAACGATATTTCCTAGCAAGCAATAGTTGCATTTACATTCTTTTGAAGTGAATACGAGGTATACATGACGCTTCGCAATGAATATTATATCTTATCACGAAACATTGAAATGAAACGCGACATCTCGTTTTAAGAAGCATTAGGACCCTTTTGCTACGATAAGTAGACATCTGCAAACGATATTCCAAAGGATGGAAACGCCGCATTTACATTCTTTTGAAGTGAATACGAGGTATACATGACACTTCGCAATGAATATTATATCTTATCACGAAACATATAAATGAGATGCGATATCGCGATTTAAGTAGCATTAGAACTCTATTGCTACGATACGTAGACATCTGCAAACGATATTTCCTAGCAAGCAATAGTCGCATTTACATTCTTTTGAAGTGAATACGAGGTATACATGACACTTCGCAATGAATATTATATCTTATCATGAAACATAGAAATGAAATGCGATATAGCGTTTGAA
The DNA here is from genome assembly GCF_050948175.1 of Xylocopa sonorina. Lineage (NCBI taxonomy): Eukaryota > Metazoa > Arthropoda > Insecta > Hymenoptera > Apidae > Xylocopa > Xylocopa sonorina. Next base: position 22,961 of record NW_027490707.1, on the reverse strand, counting down.
GAAGCATTAGAACTCTATTGCCTCGACGCGTAGACATCTGCAGACGCTATTTCCTAGCATGGAAGTGTCGCATTTACATTCTTTTGAAGTGAATACGAGGTGTACATGACACTTCGCAATGAATATTACATCTTATCACGAAACATAGAAATGAGATGCGATATCGCGATTTAAGTAGCATTAGAGCACTATTGCTACGATACGTAGACATCTGAATACGCTATTTCCTAGCAAGGAGGTGTCGCATTTACATTCGTTTGGAGTGAATACGAGGTATACATGACACTTCGCAATGAATATTATATCTTATCACGAAACATATAAATGAGATGCGATATCGCGATTTAAGTAGCATTAGAACTCTATTGCTACGATACGTAGACATCTGCAATCGATATTTCCTAGGAAGCAATAGTCGCATTTACATTCTTTTGAAGTGAATACGAGGTATACATGACACTTCGCAATGAATATTACATCTTATCTCGAAACATAGAAATGAGATGCGATATAGCGTTTGAAGAAGCATTAGAACTCTATTGCCTCGACGCGTAGACATCTGCAGACGCTATTTCCTAGCACGGAAGTGTCGCATTTACATTCCTTTGAGGTGAATACGAAGTGTACATGACACTTCGCAATGAATGTTACATCTTATCACGAAACGTAGAAATGAGATGCGATATCGCGATTTAAGTAGCATTAGAACTCTATTGCTACGATACGTAGACATCTGAATACGCTATTTCCTAGCAAGGAAGTGTCGCATTATATTCGTTTGGATTGAATACGAGGTATACATGACATTTCGCAATGAATATTATATCTTATCACGAAACATAGAAATGAAACGCGACATCTCGTTTTAAGAAGCATTAGCACCCTTTTGCTACGATAAGTAGACATCTGCAAACGATATTCCAAAGGATGGAAACGTCGCATTTACATTCTTTTGAAGTGAATACGAGGTATACATGACACTTCGCAATGAATATTATATCTTATCACGAAACATATAAATGAGATGCGATATCGCGATTTAAGTAGCATTAGAACCCTATTGCTACGATACGTAGTCATCTGAATACGCTATTTCCTAGCAAGGTAGTGTCGCATTTACATTCGTTTGGAGTGAATACGAGGTATACATGACATTTCGCAATGAATATTATATCTTATCACGAAACACAGAAATGAAATGCGCATCTCGTTTCAAGAAGCATTAGGACCCTTTTGCTACGATAAGTAGACATCTGCAAACGATATTCCCAAGAATGGAAACGTCGCATTTACATTCTTTTGAAGTGAATACGAGGTATACATGACACTTCGCAATGAATATTATATCTTATCATGAAACATATAAATGAGATGCGATATCGCGATTTAAGTAGCATTAGAACTCTATTGCTACGATACGTAGACATCTGCAAACGCTATTTCCTAGCAAGCAATAGTCGCATTTACATTCTTATGAAGTGAATACGAGGTGTACATGACACTTCGCAATGAATATTATATCTTATCACGATATATAGAAAAGTGATGCGATTTCGCGATTTAAGTAGCATTAGAAATCTATTGCTACGATACGTAGACATCTGCAAACGCTATTTCCTAGCATGGAAGTGTCGCATTTACATTCTTTTGAAGTGAATACGAGGTATACATGACACTTCGCAATGAATATTATATCTTATCACGAAACATATAAATGAGATGCGATATCGCGATTTAAGTAGCATTAGAACTCTATTGCTACGATACGTAGACATCTGCAATCGATATTTCCTAGGAAGCAATAGTCGCATTTACATTCTTTTGAAGTGAATACGAGGTATACATGACACTTCGCAATGAATATTACATCTTATCATGAAACATAGAAGTGAGATGCGATATCGCGTTTTAAGAAGCATTAGAACTCTATTCCTACGATACGAAGACATCTGCAAACGCTATTTCCTAGGAAGCAATAGTCGCATTTACATTCTTTTGAAGTGAATACGAGGTATACATGACACTTCGCAATGAATATTACATCTTATCTCGAAACATAGAAATGAGATGCGATATAGCGTTTGAAGAAGCATTAGAACTCTATTGCCTCGACGCGTACACATCTGCAGACGCTATTTCCTAGCACGGAAGTGTCGCATTTACATTCCTTTGAGGTGAATACGAAGTGTACATGACACTTCGCAATGAATGTTACATCTTATCACGAAACGTAGAAATGAGATGCGATATCGCGATTTAAGTAGCATTAGAACTCTATTGCTACGATACGTAGACATCTGAATACGCTATTTCCTAGCAAGGAGGTGTCGCATTTACATTCGTTTGGAGTGAATACGAGGTATACATGACACTTCGCAATGAATATTATATCTTATCACGAAACATATAAATGAGATGCGATATCGCGATTTAAGTAGCATTAGAACTCTATTGCTACGATACGTAGACATCTGCAATCGATATTTCCTAGGAAGCAATAGTCGCATTTACATTCTTTTGAAGTGAATACGAGGTATACATGACACTTCGCAATGAATATTACATCTTATCTCGAAACATAGAAATGAGATGCGATATAGCGTTTGAAGAAGCATCAGAACTCTATTGCCTCGACGCGTAGACATCTGCAGACGCTATTTCCTAGCACGGAAGTGTCGCATTTACATTCCTTTGAGGTGAACACGAAGTGTACATGACACTTCGCAATGAATGTTACATCTTATCACGAAACTTAGAAATGAGATGCGATATCGCGATTTAAGTAGCATTAGAACTCTATTGCTACGATACGTAGACATCTGAATACGCGATTTCCTAGCAAGGAAGTGTCGCATTATATTCGTTTGGATTGAATACGAGGTATACATGACATTTCGCAATGAATATTACATCTTATCACGAAACATAGAAATGAAACGCGACATCTCGTTTTAAGAAGCATTAGCACCCTTTTGCTACGATAAGTAGACATCTGCAAACGATATTCCAAAGGATGGAAGCGTCGCATTTACATTCTTTTGAAGTGAATACGAGGTATACATGACACTTCGCAATGAATATTATATCTTATCACGAAACATATAAATGAGATGCGATATCGCGATTTAAGTAGCATTAGAACCCTATTGCTACGATACGTAGTCATCTGAATACGCTATTTCCTAGCAAGGTAGTGTCGCATTTACATTCGTTTGGAGTGAATACGAGGTATACATGACATTTCGCAATGAATATTATATCTTATCACGAAACACAGAAATGAAATGCGATATCGCGATTTAAGTAGCATTAGAACTCTATTGCTACGATACGTAACATCTGCAATCGATATTTCCTAGGAAGCAATAGTCGCATTTACGTTCTTTTGAAGTGAATACGAGGTATACATGACACTTCGCAATGAATATTACATCTTATCATGAAACATAGAAGTGAGATGCGATATCGAGTTTTAAGAAGCATTAGAACTCTATTCCTACGATACGAAGACATCTGCAAACGCTATTTCCTAGGAAGCAATAGTCGCATTTACATTCTTTTAAAGTGAATACGAGGTATACATGACACTTCGCAATGAATATTACAACTTATCTCGAAACATAGAAATGAGATGCGATAAAGCGTTTGAAGAAGCATTAGAACTCTATTGCCTCGACGCGTAGACATCTGCAGACGCTATTTCCTAGCACGGAAGTGTCGCATTTACATTCCTTTGAGGTGAATACGAAGTGTACATGACACTTCGCAATGAATGTTACATCTTATCACGAAACGTAGAAATGAGATGCGATATCGCGATTTAAGTAGCATTAGGACTCTATTGCTACGATACGTATACATCTGAATACGCTATTTCCTAGCAAGGAAGTGTCGCATTATATTCGTTTGGATTGAATACGAGGTATACATGACATTTCGCAATGAATATTATATCTTATCACGAAACATAGAAATGAAACGCGACATCTCGTTTTAAGAAGCATTAGCACCCTTTTGCTACGATAAGTAGACATCTGCAAACGATATTCCAAAGGATGGAAACGTCGCATTTACATTCTTTTGAAGTGAATACGAGGTATACATGACACTTCGCAATGAATATTATATCTTATCACGAAACATATAAATGAGATGCGATATCGCGATTTAAGTAGCATTAGAACCCTATTGCTACGATACGTAGTCATCTGAATACGCTATTTCCTAGCAAGGTAGTGTCGCATTTACATTCGTTTGGAGTGAATACGAGGTATACATGACATTTCGCAATGAATATTATATCTTATCACGAAACACAGAAATGAAATGCGCATCTCGTTTCAAGAAGCATTAGGACCCTTTTGCTACGATAAGTAGACATCTGCAAACGATATTCCCAAGAATGGAAACGTCGCATTTACATTCTTTTGAAGTGAATACGAGGTATACATGACACTTCGCAATGAATATTACATCTTATCATGAAACATAGAAGTGAGATGCGATATCGCGTTTTAAGAAGCATTAGAACTCTATTCCTACGATACGAAGACATCTGCAAACGCTATTTCCTAGGAAGCAATAGTCGCATTTACATTCTTTTGAAGTGAATACGAGGTATACATGACACTTCGCAATGAATATTACATCTTATCTCGAAACATAGAAATGAGATGCGATATAGCGTTTGAAGAAGCATTAGAACTCTATTGCCTCGACGCGTAGACATCTGCAGACGCTATTTCCTAGCACGGAAGTGTCGCATTTACATTCCTTTGAGGTGAATACGAAGTGTACATGACACTTCGCAATGAATGTTACATCTTATCACGAAACGTAGAAATGAGATGCGATATCGCGATTTAAGTAGCATTAGAACTCTATTGCTACGATACGTAGTCATCTGAATACGCTATTTCCTAGCAAGGTAGTGTCGCATTATATTCTTTTGAAGTGAATACGAGGTATACATGACACTTCGCAATGAATATTATATCTTATCATGAAACATATAAATGAGATGCGATATCGCGATTTAAGTAGCATTAGAACTCTATTGCTACGATACGTAGACATCTGCAAACGCTATTTCCTAGCAAGCAATAGTCGCATTTACATTCTTATGAAGTGAATACGAGGTATTCATGACACTTCGCAATGAATATTATATCTTATCACGAAATATAGAAAAGAGATGCGATTTCGCGGTTTAAGTAGCATTAGAAATCTATTGCTACGATACGTAGACATCTGCAAACGCTATTTCCTAGCATGGAAGTGTCGCATTTACATTCTTTTGAAGTGAATACGAGGTATACATGACACTTCGCAATGAATATTATATCTTATCACGAAATATAGAAAAGAGATGCGATTTCGCGATTTAAGTAGCATTAGAAATCTATTGCTACGATACGTAGACATCTGCAAACGCTATTTCCTAGCATGGAAGTGTCGCATTTACATTCTTTTGAAGTGAATACGAGGTATACATGACACTTCGCAATGAATATTATATCTTATCACGAAACATATAAATGAGATGCGATATCGCGATTTAAGTAGCATTAGAACTCTATCGCTACGATACTCAGACATCTGCAAACGATATTTCCTAGCAAGCAATAGTTGCATTTACATTCTTTTGAAGTGAATACGAGGTATACATGACGCTTCGCAATGAATATTATATCTTATCATGAAACATAGAAATGAAATGCGATATAGCGTTTGAAGAAGCATTAGAACTCTATTGCCTCGACGCGTAGACATCTGCAGACGCTATTTCCTAGCATGGAAGTGTCGCATTTACATTCTTTTGAAGTGAATACGAGGTGTACATGACACTTCGCAATGAATATTACATCTTATCACGAAACATAGAAATGAGATGCGATATCGCGATTTAAGTAGCATCAGAGCTCTATTGCTACGATACGTAGACATCTGAATACGCTATTTCCTAGCAAGGAGGTGTCGCATTTACATTCGTTTGGAGTGAATACGAGGTATACATGACACTTCGCAATGAATATTATATCTTATCACGAAACATATAAATGAGATGCGATATCGCGATTTAAGTAGCATTAGAACTCTATTGCTACGATACGTAGACATCTGCAATCGATATTTCCTAGGAAGCAATAGTCGCATTTACATTCTTTTGAAGTGAATACGAGGTATACATGACACTTCGCAATGAATATTACATCTTATCATGAAACATAGAAGTGAGATGCGATATCGCGTTTTAAGAAGCATTAGAACTCTATTCCTACGATACGTAGACATCTGCAAACGCTATTTCCTAGGAAGCAATAGTCGCATTTACATTCTTTTGAAGTGAATACGAGGTATACATGACACTTCGCAATGAATATTACATCTTATCTCGAAACATAGAAATGAGATGCGATATAGCGTTTGAAGAAGCATTAGAACTCTATTGCCTCGACGCGTAGACATCTGCAGACGCTATTTCCTAGCACGGAAGTGTCGCATTTACATTCCTTTGAGGTGAACACGAAGTGTACATGACACTTCGCAATGAATGTTACATCTTATCACGAAACGTAGAAATGAGATGCGATATCGCGATTTAAGTAGCATTAGAACTCTATTGCTACGATACGTAGACATCTGAATACGCGATTTCCTAGCAAGGAAGTGTCGCATTATATTCGTTTGGATTGAATACGAGGTATACATGACATTTCGCAATGAATATTATATCTTATCACGAAACATAGAAATGAAACGCGACATTTCGTTTTAAGAAGCATTAGCACCCTTTTGCTACGATAAGTAGACATCTGCAAACGATATTCCAAAGGATGGAAACGTCGCATTTACATTCTTTTGAAGTGAATACGAAGTATACATGACACTTCGCAATGAATATTATATCTTATCACGAAACATATAAATGAGATGCGATATCGCGATTTAAGTAGCATTAGAACTCTATTGCTACGATACGTAGACATCTGCAAACGATATTTCCTAGCAAGGAATAGTCGCATTTACATTCTTTTGAAGTGAATACGAGGTATACATGACGCTTCGCAATGAATATTATATCTTATCACGAAACATTGAAATGAAACGCGACATCTCGTTTTAAGAAGCATTAGGACCCCTTTGCTACGATAAGTAGACATCTGCAAACGATATTCCAAAGGATGGAAACGCCGCATTTACATTCTTTTGAAGTGAATACGAGGTATACATGACACTTCGCAATGAATATTATATCTTATCACGAAACATATAAATGAGATGCGATATCGCGATATAAGTAGCATTAGAACTCTATTGCTACGATACGTAGACATCTGCAAACGATATTTCCTAGCAAGCAATAGTCGCATTTACATTCTTTTGAAGTGAATACGAGGTATACATGACACTTCGCAATGAATATTATATCTTATCATGAAACATAGAAATGAAATGCGATATAGCGTTTGAGGAAGCATTAGAACTCTATTGCCTCGACGCGTAGACATCTGCAGACGCTATTTCCTAGCATGGAAGTGTCGCATTTACATTCTTTTGAAGTGAATACGAGGTGTACATGACACTTCGCAATGAATATTATATCTTATCACGAAACATATAAATGAGATGCGATATCGCGACTTAAGTAGCATTAGAACTCTATTGCTGCGATACGTAGACATCTGCAAACGATATTTCCTAGCAAGCAATAGTCGCATTTACATTCTTTTGAAGTGAATACGAGGTATACATGACACTTCGCAATGAATATTATATCTTATCATGAAACATATAAATGAGATGCGATATCGCGATTTAAGTAGCATTAGAACTCTATTGCTACGATACGTAGACATCTGCAAACGCTATTTCCTAGCAAGCAATAGTCGCATTTACATTCTTATGAAGTGAATACGAGGTATTCATGACACTTCGCAATGAATATTATATCTTATCACGATATATAGAAAAGAGATGCGATTTCGCGATTTAAGTAGCATTAGAAATCTATTGCTACGATACGTAGACATCTGCAAACGCTATTTCCAAGCATGGAAGTGTCGCATTTACATTCTTTTGAAGTGAATACGAGGTATACATGACACTTCGCAATGAATATTATATCTTATCACGAAACATATAAATGAGATGCGATATCGCGTTTTAAGAAGCATTAGAACTCTATTCCTACGATACGAAGACATCTGCAAACGCTATTTCCTAGGAAGCAATAGTCGCATTTACATTCTTTTGAAGTGAATACGAGGTATACATGACACTTCGCAATGAATATTATATCTTATCACGAAACATATAAATGAGATGCGATATCGCGATTTAAGTAGCATTAGAACTCTATTGCTACGATGCGTAGTCATCTGAATACGCTATTTCCTAGCAAGGTAGTGTCGCATTATATTCCTTTGAGGTGAATACGAAGTGTACATGACACTTCGCAATGAATGTTACATCTTATCACGAAACGTAGAAATGAAATGCGATATCGCGATTTAAGTAGCATTAGAACTCTATTGCTACGATACGTAGACATCTGAATACGCTATTTCCTAGCAAGGAAGTGTCGCATTATATTCGTTTGGATTGAATACGAGGTATACATGACATTTCGCAATGAATATTATATCTTATCACGAAACATAGAAATGAAACGCGACATCTCGTTTTAAGAAGCATTAGGACCCTTTTGCTACGATAAGTAGACATCTGCAAACGATATTCCAAAGGATGGAAACGTCGCATTTACATTCTTTTGAAGTGAATACGAGGTATACATGACACTTCGCAATGAATATTATATCTTATCACGAAACATATAAATGAGATGCGATAACGCGATTTAAGTAGCATTAGAACTCTATTGCTACGATACGTAGACATCTGCAAACGATATTTCCTAGCAAGCAATAGTCGCATTTACATTCTTTTGAAGTGAATACGAGGTATACATGACACTTCGCAATGAATATTATATCTTATCATGAAACATAGAAATGAAATGCGATATAGCGTTTGAAGAAGCATTAGAACTCTATTGCCTCGACGCGTAGACATCTGCAGACGCTATTTCCTAGCATGGAAGTGTCGCATTTACATTCTTTTGAAGTGAATACGAGGTGTACATGACACTTCGCAATGAATATTACATCTTATCACGAAACATAGAAATGAGATGCGATATCGCGATTTAAGTAGCATTAGAGCTCTATTGCTACGATACGTAGACATCTGAATACGCTATTTCCTAGCAAGGAGGTGTCGCATTTACATTCGTTTGGAGTGAATACGAGGTATACATGACACTTCGCAATGAATATTATATCTTATCACGAAACATATAAATGAGATGCGATATCGCGATTTAAGTAGCATTAGAACTCTATTGCTACGATACGTAGACATCTGCAATCGATATTTCCTAGGAAGCAATAGTCGCATTTACATTCTTTTGAAGTGAATACGAGGTATACATGACACTTCGCAATGAATATTACATCTTATCATGAAACATAGAAGTGAGATGCGATATCGCGTTTTAAGAAGCATTAGAACTCTATTCCTACGATACGTAGACATCTGCAAACGCTATTTCCTAGGAAGCAATAGTCGCATTTACATACTTTTGAAGTGAATACGAGGTATACATGACACTTCGCAATGAATATTACATCTTATCTCGAAACATAGAAATGAGATGCGATATAGCGTTTGAAGAAGCATTAGAACTCTATTGCCTCGACGCGTAGACATCTGCAGACGCTATTTCCTAGCTCGGAAGTGTCGCATTTACATTCCTTTGAGGTGAACACGAAGTGTACATGACACTTCGCAATGAATGTTACATCTTATCACGAAACATAGAAATGAGATGCGATATCGCGATTTAAGTAGCATTAGAACTCTATTGCTACGATACGTAGACATCTGCAAACGATATTTCCTAGCAAGCAATAGTCGCATTTACATTCTTTTGAAGTGAATACGAGGTATACATGACACTTCGCAATGAATATTATATCTTATCATGAAACATAGAAATGAAATGCGATATAGCGTTTGAGGAAGCATTAGAACTCTATTGCCTCGACGCGTAGACATCTGCAGACGCTATTTCCTAGCATGGAAGTGTCGCATTTACATTCTTTTGAAGTGAATACGAGGTGTACATGACACTTCGCAATGAATATTATATCTTATCACGAAACATATAAATGAGATGCGATATCGCGATTTAAGTAGCATTAGAACTCTATTGCTACGATACGTAGACATCTGCAAACGATATTTCCTAGCAAGCAATAGTCGCATTTACATTCTTTTGAAGTGAATACGAGGTATACATGACACTTCGCAATGAATATTATATCTTATCATGAAACATATAAATGAGATGCGATATCGCGATTTAAGTAGCATTAGAACTCTATTGCTACGATACGTAGACATCTGCAAACGCTATTTCCTAGCAAGCAATAGTCGCATTTACATTCTTATGAAGTGAATACGAGGTATTCATGACACTTCGCAATGAATATTATATCTTATCACGATATATAGAAAAGAGATGCGATTTCGCGATTTAAGTAGCATTAGAAATCTATTGCTACGATACGTAGACATCTGCAAACGCTATTTCCAAGCATGGAAGTGTCGCATTTACATTCTTTTGAAGTGAATACGAGGTATACATGACACTTCGCAATGAATATTATATCTTATCACGAAACATATAAATGAGATGCGATATCGCGTTTTAAGAAGCATTAGAACTCTATTCCTACGATACGAAGACATCTGCAAACGCTATTTCCTAGGAAGCAATAGTCGCATTTACATTCTTTTGAAGTGAATACGAGGTATACATGACACTTCGCAATGAATATTATATCTTATCACGAAACATATAAATGAGATGCGATATCGCGATTTAAGTAGCATTAGAACTCTATTGCTACGATGCGTAGTCATCTGAATACGCTATTTCCTAGCAAGGTAGTGTCGCATTATATTCCTTTGAGGTGAATACGAAGTGTACATGACACTTCGCAATGAATGTTACATCTTATCACGAAACGTAGAAATGAAATGCGATATCGCGATTTAAGTAGCATTAGAACTCTATTGCTACGATACGTAGACATCTGAATACGCTATTTCCTAGCAAGGAAGTGTCGCATTATATTCGTTTGGATTGAATACGAGGTATACATGACATTTCGCAATGAATATTATATCTTATCACGAAACATAGAAATGAAACGCGACATCTCGTTTTAAGAAGCATTAGGACCCTTTTGCTACGATAAGTAGACATCTGCAAACGATATTCCAAAGGATGGAAACGTCGCATTTACATTCTTTTGAAGTGAATACGAGGTATACATGACACTTCGCAATGAATATTATATCTTATCACGAAACATATAAATGAGATGCGATATCGCGATTTAAGTAGCATTAGAACTCTATTGCTACGATACGTAGACATCTGCAAACGATATTTCCTAGCAAGCAATAGTCGCATTTACATTCTTTTGAAGTGAATACGAGGTATACATGACACTTCGCAATGAATATTATATCTTATCATGAAACATAGAAATGAAATGCGATATAGCGTTTGAAGAAGCATTAGAACTCTATTGCCTCGACGCGTAGACATCTGCAGACGCTATTTCCTAGCATGGAAGTGTCGCATTTACATTCTTTTGAAGTGAATACGAGGTGTACATGACACTTCGCAATGAATATTACATCTTATCACGAAACATAGAAATGAGATGCGATATCGCGATTTAAGTAGCATTAGAGCTCTATTGCTACGATACGTAGACATCTGAATACGCTATTTCCTAGCAAGGAGGTGTCGCATTTACATTCGTTTGGAGTGAATACGAGGTATACATGACACTTCGCAATGAATATTATATCTTATCACGAAACATATAAATGAGATGCGATATCGCGATTTAAGTAGCATTAGAACTCTATTGCTACGATACGTAGACATCTGCAATCGATATTTCCTAGGAAGCAATAGTCGCATTTACATTCTTTTGAAGTGAATACGAGGTATACATGACACTTCGCAATGAATATTACATCTTATCATGAAACATAGAAGTGAGATGCGATATCGCGTTTTAAGAAGCATTAGAACTCTATTCCTACGATACGTAGACATCTGCAAACGCTATTTCCTAGGAAGCAATAGTCGCATTTACATACTTTTGAAGTGAATACGAGGTATACATGACACTTCGCAATGAATATTATATCTTATCACGAAACATATAAATGAGATGCGATATCGCGATTTAAGTAGCATTAGAACTCTATTGCTACGATACGTAGACATCTGCAAACGATATTTCCTAGCAAGGAATAGTCGCATTTACATTCTTTTGAAGTGAATACGAGGTATACATGACGCTTCGCAATGAATATTATATCTTATCACGAAACATTGAAATGAAACGCGACATCTCGTTTTAAGAAGCATTAGGACCCCTTTGCTACGATAAGTACACATCTGCAAACGATATTCCAAAGGATGGAAACGCCGCATTTACATTCTTTTGAAGTGAATACGAGGTATACATGACACTTCGCAATGAATATTATATCTTATCACGAAACATATAAATGAGATGCGATATCGCGATTTAAGTAGCATTAGAACTCTATTGCTACGATACGTAGACATCTGCAAACGATATTTCCTAGCAAGCAATAGTCGCATTTACATTCTTTTGAAGTGAATACGAGGTATACATGACACTTCGCAATGAATATTATATCTTATCATGAAACATAGAAATGAAATGCGATATAGCGTTTGAGGAAGCATTAGAACTCTATTGCCTCGACGCGTAGACATCTGCAGACGCTATTTCCTAGCATGGAAGTGTCGCATTTACATTCTTTTGAAGTGAATACGAGGTGTACATGACACTTCGCGATGAATATTACATCTTATCACGAAACATAGAAATGAGATGCGATATCGCGATTTAGGTAGCATTAGAACTCTATTGCTACGATACGTAGTCATCTGAATACGCTATTTCCTAGCAAGGAAGTGTCGCATTATATTCGTTTGGAGTGAATACGAGGTATACATGACACTTCGCAATGAATATTATATCTTATCACGAAACATATAAATGAGATGCGATATCGCGATTTAAGTAGCATTAGAACCCTATTGCTACGATACGTAGACATCCGAATACGCTATTTCCTAGCAAGGTAGTGTCGCATTTACATTCGTTTGGAGTGAATACGAGGTATACATGACATTTCGCAATGAATATTATATCTTATCACGAAACACAGAAATGAAATGCGCATCTCGTTTCAAGAAGCATTAGGACCCTTTTGCTACGATAAGTAGACATCTGCAAACGATATTGCCAAGAATGGAAACGTCGCATTTACATTCTTTTGAAGTGAATACGAGGTATACATGACACTTCGCAATGAATATTATATCTTATCATGAAACATATAAATGAGATGCGATATCGCGATTTAAGTAGCATTAGAACTCTATTGCTACTATTCGTAGACATCTGCAAACGCTATTTCCTAGCAAGCAATAGTCGCATTTACATTCTTATGAAGTGAATACGAGGTATTCATGACACTTCGCAATGAATATTATATCTTATCACGAAATATAGAAAAGAGATGCGATTTCGCGATTTAAGTAGCAATCGAAATCTATTGCTACGATACGTAGACATCTGCAAACGCTATTTCCTAGCATGGAAGTGTCGCATTTACATTCTTTTGAAGTGAATACGAGGTATACATGACACTTCGCAATGAATATTATATCTTATCACGAAACATATAAATGAGATGCGATATCGCGATTTAAGTAGCATTAGAACTCTATTGCTACGATACGTAGACATCTGCAAACGCTATTTCCTAGCAAGCAATAGTCGCATTTACATTCTTTTGAAGTGAATACGAGGTATACATGACACTTCGCAATGAATATTACATCTTATCATGAAACATAGAGGTGAGATGCGATATCGCGTTTTAAGAAGCATTAGAACTCTATTCCTACGATACGTAGACATCTGCAAACGCTATTTCCTAGGAAGCAATAGTCGCATTTACATTCTTTTGAAGTGAATACGAGGTATACATGACACTTCGCAATGAATATTACATCTTATCTCGAAACATAGAAATGAGATGCGATATAGCGTTTGAAGAAGCATTAGAACTCTATTGCCTCGACGCGTAGACATCTGCAGACGCTATTTCCTAGCACGGAAGTGTCGCATTTACATTCCTTTGAGGTGAATACGAAGTGTACATGACACTTTGCAATGAATGTTACATCTTATCACGAAACGTAGAAATGAGATGCGATATCGCGATTTAAGTAGCACTAGAACTCTATTCCTACGATACGTAGACATCTGAATACGCTATTTCCTAGCAAGGAAGTGTCGCATTATATTCGTTTGGATTGAATACGAGGTATACATGACATTTCGCAATGAATATTATATCTTATCACGAAACATAGAAATGATACGCGACATCTCGTTTTAAGAAGCATTAGCACCCTTTTGCTACGATAAGTAGACATCTGCAAACGATATTCCAAAGGATGGAAACGTCGCATTTACATTCTTTTGAAGTGAATACGAGGTATACATGACACTTCGCAATGGATATTATATCTTATCACGAAACATATAAATGAGATGCGATATCGCGATTTAAGTAGCATTAGAACTCTATTGCTACGATACGTAGACATCTGCAAACGATATTTCCTAGCAAGGAATAGTCGCATTTACATTCTTTTGAAGTGAATACGAGGTATACATGACGCTTCGCAATGAATATTATATCTTATCACGAAACATTGAAATGAAACGCGACATCTCGTTTTAAGAAGCATTAGGACCCCTTTGCTACGATAAGTAGACATCTGCAAACGATATTCCAAAGGATGCAAACGTCGCATTCACATTCTTTTGAAGTGAATACGAGGTATACATGACACTTCGCAATGAATATTATATCTTATCACGAAATATAGAAAAGTGATGCGATTTCGCGATTTAAGTAGCATTAGAAATCTATTGCTACGATACATAGACATCTGCAAACGCTATTTCCTAGCAAGCAATAGTCGCATTTACATTCGTTTGGAGTGAATACGAGGTATACAGGACACTTCGCAATGAATATTATATCTTATCACGAAACATATAAATGAGATGAGATATCGCGATTTAAGTAGCATTAGGACCCTTTTGCTACGATAAGTAGACATCTGCAAACGATATTCCCAAGGATGGAAACGTCGCATTTACATTCTTTTGAAGTGAATACGAGGTATTCATGACACGTCGCAATGAATATTATATCTTATCACGAAACATAGAAGTGAGATGCCATATCGCGTTTTAAGAAGCATCAGAACTCTATTGCCTCGACACGTAGACATCTGCAGACACTATTTTCTAGCATGGAAGTGTCGCATTTACATTCTTTTGAAGTGAATACGAGGTACACATGACACTTCGCAATGAATATTACATCTTATCACGAAACATAGAAATGAGATGCGATATCGCGATTTAAGTAGCATTAGAATTCTATTGCTACGATATGTAGGCATCTGCAAACGCTATTTCCTAGCATGGAAGTGTGGCACTTACATTCTTTTGAAGTGAATACGAGGTATACATGACATTTCGCAATGAATATTATATCTTATCACGAAACATAGAAATGATACGCGACATCTCGTTTTAAGAAGCATTAGCACCCTTTTGCTACGATAAGTAGACATCTGCAAACGATATTCCAAAGGATGGAAACGTCGCATTTACATTCTTTTGAAGTGAATACGAGGTATACATGACACTTCGCAATGAATATTATATCTTATCACGAAACATATAAATGAGATGCGATATCGCGATTTAAGTAGCATTAGAACTCTATTGCTACGATACGTAGACATCTGCAAACGATATTTCCTAGCAAGGAATAGTCGCATTTACATTCTTTTGAAGTGAATACGAGGTATACATGACGCTTCGCAATGAATATTATATCTTATCACGAAACATTGAAATGAAACGCGACATCTCGTTTTAAGAAGCATTAGGACCCCTTTGCTACGATAAGTAGACATCTGCAAACGATATTCCAAAGGATGCAAACGTCGCATTCACATTCTTTTGAAGTGAATACGAGGTATACATGACACTTCGCAATGAATATTATATCTTATCACGAAATATAGAAAAGTGATGCGATTTCGCGATTTAAGTAGCATTAGAAATCTATTGCTACGATACATAGACATCTGCAAACGCTATTTCCTAGCAAGCAATAGTCGCATTTACATTCGTTTGGAGTGAATACGAGGTATACAGGACACTTCGCAATGAATATTATATCTTATCACGAAACATATAAATGAGATGAGATATCGCGATTTAAGTAGCATTAGGACCCTTTTGCTACGATAAGTAGACATCTGCAAACGATATTCCCAAGGATGGAAACGTCGCATTTACATTCTTTTGAAGTGAATACGAGGTATTCATGACACGTCGCAATGAATATTATATCTTATCACGAAACATAGAAGTGAGATGCCATATCGCGTTTTAAGAAGCATCAGAACTCTATTGCCTCGACACGTAGACATCTGCAGACACTATTTTCTAGCATGGAAGTGTCGCATTTACATTCTTTTGAAGTGAATACGAGGTACACATGACACTTCGCAATGAATATTACATCTTATCACGAAACATAGAAATGAGATGCGATATCGCGATTTAAGTAGCATTAGAATTCTATTGCTACGATATGTAGGCATCTGCAAACGCTATTTCCTAGCATGGAAGTGTGGCACTTACATTCTTTTGAAGTGAATACGAGGTATACATGGCACTTCGCAATGAATATTATATCTTATGATGAAGCATAGAAGTGAGATGCGATAACGCGTATTAAGAAGCATTAGAACTCTATTGCCTCGACGCGTAGACATCTGCAGACGCTATTTCCTAGCATGGAAGTGTCGCGTTTACATTCTTTTGAAGTGTATACGAAGTGTACATGACACTTCGCAATGAATGTTACATCTTATCACGAAACGTAGAAATGAGATGCGATATCGCGATTTAAGTAGCATTAGAACTCTATTGCTACGATACGTAGACATCTGAATACGCTATTTCCTAGCAAGGAAGTGTCGCATTATATTCGTTTGGAGTGAGTACGAGGTATACATGACATTTCGCAATGAATATTATATCTTATCACGAAACATAGAAATGAAACGCGACATCTCGTTTTAAGAAGCATTAGGACACTTTTGCTACGATAAGTAGACATCTGCAAACGATATTCCCAAGGATGGAAACGTCGCATTTACATTCTTTTGAAGTGAATACGAGGTAAACATGACACTTCGCAATGAATATTATATCTTATCACAAAACATATAAATGAGATGCGATATCGCGATTTAAGTAGCATTAGTACTCTATTGCTACGATACGTAGCCATCTGCAAACGCTATTTCCTAGCAGGCAATAGTCGCATTTACATTCTTTTGAAGTGAATACGAGGTATACATGACACTTCGCAATGAATAGTATATCTTATCACGAAACATATATGTGAGATGCGATATCGCGTTTTAAGAAGCATTAGAACTCTATTGCCTCGACACGTAGACATCTGCAGACTCTATTTCCTAGCATGGAAGTGTCGCATTTACATTCTTTTGAAGTGAATACGAGGTATACATGACACTTCGCAATGAATATTATATCTTATCACGAAACATATAAATGAGATGCGATATCGCGATTTAAGTAGCATTAGAACTCTATTGCTACGATACGTAGACATCTGCAAACGCTATTTCCTAGCAAGCAATAGTCGCATTTACATTCTTATGAAGTGAATACGAGGTATACATGACACTTCGCAATGAATATTATATCTTATCACGAAATATAGAAAAGTGATGCGATTTCGCGATTTAAGTAGCATTAGAAATCTATTGCTACGATACATAGACATCTGCAAACGCCATTTCCTAGCATGGAAGTGCCGCATTTACATTCTTTTGAAGTGAATACGAGGTATACATGGCACTTCGCAATGAGTATTATATCTTATGATGAAGCATAGATGTGAGATGCGATATCGCGTTTTAAGAAGCATTAGATCTCTATTGCCTCGACACGTAGACAGCTGCAGACTCTATTTCCAAGCATGGAAATGTCGCATTTATATTCTTTTGAAGTGAATACGAGGTGTACATGGCACTTCGCAATGAATATTACATCTTATCACGAAACATAGAAATGAGATGCGATATCGCGATTTAAGTAGCATTAGAACTCTATTGCTACGATACGTAGACATCTGCAAACGATATTTCCTAGCAAGCAATAGTCGCATTTACATTCGTTTGGAGTGAATACGAGGTATATATGACACTTCGCAATGAATATTATATCTTATCACGAAACATATAAATGAGATGAGATATCGCGATTTAAGTAGCATTAGGACCCTTTTGCTACGATAAGTAGACATCTGCAAACGATATTCCCAAGGATGGAAACGTCGCATTTACATTCTTTTGACGTGAATACGAGGTATACATGACACTTCGCAATGAGTATTATATCTTATCACGAGACATATAAATGAGATGCGATATCGCGATATAAGTAGCATTAGAACTCTATTGCTACGATACGTAGACATCTGCAAACGCTATTTCCTAGCAAGCAATAGTCGCATTTACATTCTTATGAAGTGAATACGAGGTATACATGACACTTCGCAATGAATATTATATCTTATCACGAAATATAGAAAAGAGATGCGATATCGCGATTTAAGTAGCAATAGAAATCTATTGCTACGATACGTAGACATCTGCTAACGATATTTCCTAGCAAGCAATAGTCGCATTTACATTCTTTTGAAGTGAATACGAGGTATACATGACGCTTCGCAATGAATATTATATCTTATCTCGAAACATAGAAATGAAATGCGATATAGCGTTTGAAGAAGCATTAGAACTCTATTGCCGCGACGCGTAGACATCTGCAGACGCTATTTCCTAGCATGGAAGTGTCGCATTTACATTCTTTTGAAGTGAATACGAGGTGTACATGACACCTCGCAATGAATATTATATCTTATCATGAAACATAGAAGTGAGGTGCGATATCGCGATTTAAGAAGCATTAGAACACTATGACCTCGATGCGGAGACATCTGCAAACGCTATTTCCTAGCATGGAAGTGTCGCATTTACATTCTTTTGAAGTGAATACGAGGTATACATGACACTTCGCAATGAATATTGTATCTTATCATGAAGCATAGAAGAGAGATGCGATATCGCGTTTTAAGAAGCATTAGAACTCTATTGCCTCGACGCGTAGACATCTGCAGACGCTATTTCCTAGCATGGAAGTGTCGCATTTACATTCTTTTGAAGTGAATACGAAGTGTACATGACACTTCGCAATGAATGTTACATATTATCACGAAACGTAGAAATGAGATGCGATATCGCGATTTAAGTAGCATTAGAACTCTGTTGCTGCGATACGTAGACATCTGAATACGCTATTTCCTAGCAAGGAAGTGTCGCATTATATTCGATTGGAGTGAATACGAGGTATACATGACATTTCGCAATGAATATTATATCTTATCGCGAAACATAGAAATGAAACGTGACATCTCGTTTTAAGAAGCATTGGGACCCTTTTGCTGCGATAAGTAGACATCTGCAAACGATATTCCCAAGGATGGAAACGTCGCATTTACATTCTTTTGAAGTGAATACGAGGTATACATGACACTCCGCAATGAATATTATATCTTATCACGAAACATATAAATGAGATGCGATATCGCGATTTAAGTAGCATTAGAACTCTATTGCTACGATACGTAGACATCTGCAATCGATATTTCCTAGCAAGCAATAGTCGCATTTACATTCTTTTGAAGTGAATACGAGGTATACATGACGCTTCGCAATGAATATTATATCTTATCTCGAAACATAGAAATGAGATGCGATATAGCGTTTGAAGAAGCATTAGAACTCTATTGCCTCGACGCGTAGACATCTGCAGACGCTATTTCCTAGCATGGAAGTGTAGCATTTACATTCTTTTGAAGTGAATACGAGGTGTACATGACACTTCGCGATGAATATTACATCTTATCACGAAACATAGAAATGAGATGCGACATCTCGTTTTAAGAAGCATTAGAATCCTATTGCTACGATACGTAGACATCTGCAAGCGATATTCGCAAGGATAGAAACGTCGCATTTACAATCCTTTGAAGTGAATACAAGGTATACATGACACTTCGCAATGAATATTACATCTTATCTCGAAACATAGAAATGAGATGCGATATAGCGTTTGAAGAAGCATTAGAACTCTATTGCCTCGACGCGTAGACATCTGCAGACGCTATTTCCTAGCATGGAAGTGTCGCGTTTACATTCTTTTGAAGTGAATACGAAGTGTACATGACACTTCGCAATGAATGTTACATCTTATCACGAAACGTAGAAATGAGATGCGATATCGCGATTTAGGTAGCATTAGAACTCTATTGCTACGATACGTAGACATCTGAATACGCTATTTCCTAGCAAGGAAGTGTCGCATTATATTCGTTTGGAGTGAATACGAGGTATACATGACATTTCGCAATGAATATTATATCTTATCACGAAACATAGAAATGAAACGCGACATCTCGTTTTAAGAAGCATTAGGACCCTTTTGCTACGATAAGTAGACATCTCCAAACGATATTCCCAAGGATGGAAACGTCGCATTTACATTCTTTTGAAGTGAATACGAGGTATACATGACACTAAGCAATGAATATTATATCTTATCACGAAACATATAAATGAAATGCGATATCGCGATTTAAGTAGCATTAAAACTCTATTGCTACGATACGTAGACATCTGCAAACGCTATTTCCTAGCAAGCAATAGTCGCATTTACATTCTTTTGAAGTGAATACGAGGTATACATGGCACTTCGCAATGAATATTATATCCTATCACGAAACATTGAAATGAAATGCGACATCTCGTTTTAAGAAGCATTAGGACCCTTTTGCTACGATAAGTAGACATCTGCAAACGATATTCCCAAGGATGGAAACGTCGCATTCACATTCTTTTGAAGTGAATACGAGGTATACATGACACTTCGCAATGAATATTATATCTTATCACGAAACATAGAAGTGAGATTCGATATCGCGTTTTAAGAAGCATTAGAACTCTATGCCTACGATACGTAGACATCTGAATACGCTATTTCCTAGCAAGCAATAGCCGCATTTCCATTCGTTTGGAGTGAATACGAGGTATACATGACATTTCGCAATGAATATTATATCTTATGATGAAGCATAGATGTGAGATGCAATATCGCGTTCTAAGAAGCATTAGAACTCTATTGCCTCGACACGTAGACAGCTGCAGACTCTATTTCCAAGCATGGAAGTGTAGCATTTATATTCTTTTGAAGTGAATACGAGGTGTACATGACACTTCGCAATGAATATTACATCTTATCACGAAACATAGAAATGAGATGCGATATCGCGATTTAAGTAGCATTAGAACTCTATTGCTACGATACGTAGACATCTGCAAACGATATTTCCTAGCAAGCAATAGTCGCATTTACATTCTTTTGAAGTGAATACGAGGTATACATGACGCTTCGCAATGAATATTAAATCTTATCACGAAGCATTGAAATGAAATGCGACATCTCGTTTTAAGAAGCATTAGAATCCTATTGCTACGATACGTAGACATCTGCAAACGATATTTCCTAGCAAGCATTAGTCGCATTTCCAATCGTTTGGAGTGAATGCGAGGTATACATGACATTTCGCAATGAATATTATATCTTATGATGAAGCATAGATGTGAGATGCGATATCGCGTTTTAAGAAGCATTAGAACTCTATTGCCTCGACACGTAGACAGCTGCAGACTCTATTTCCAAGCATGGAAGTGTAGCATTTATATTCTTTTGAAGTGAATACGAGGTGTACATGACACTTCGCAATGAATATTACATCTTATCACGAAACATAGAAATGAGATGCGATATCGCGATTTAAGTAGCATTAGAACTCTATTGCTACGATACGTAGACATCTGCAAACGATATTTCCTAGCAAGCAATAGTCGCATTTACATTCTTTTGAAGTGAATACGAGGTATACATGACGCTTCGCAATGAATATTATATCTTATCACGAAGCATTGAAATGAAATGCGACATCTCGTTTTAAGAAGCATTAGAATCCTATTGCTACGATACGTAGACATCTGCAAACGATATTCCCAAGGATGGAAACGTCGCATTTACATTCTTTTGAAGTGAATACGAGGTATACATGACACTTCGCAATGAATATTATATCTTATCACGAAACATAGAAGTGAGATGCGATATCGCGTTTTAAGAATCATTAGAACTCTATGCCTACGATACGTAGACATCTGAATACGCTATTTCCTAGCAAGCATTAGTCGCATTTCCATTCGTTTGGAGTGAATGCGAGGTATACATGACATTTCGCAATGAATATTATATCTTATGATGAAACATAGATGTGAGATGCGATATCGCGTTTTAAGAAGCATTAGAACTCTATTGCCTCTACACGTAGACAGCTGCAGACTCTATTTCCAAGCATGGAAGTGTAGCATTTATATTCTTTTGAAGTGAATACGAGGTGTACATGACACTTCGCAATGAATATTACATCTTATCACGAAACATAGAAATGAGATGCGATATCGCGATTTAAGTAGCATTAGA